>NW_027139789.1:0-94459 GCF_035084215.1 Heptranchias perlo | reverse complement strand
TTCCTCCTCTCCTTTCTCTCCTTTCTCTCTCCTTTCTCCTCTCCTTTCTCTCCTTCCTCCTCTCCTTTCTCCTCTCCTTTCTCCTCTCCTTCCTCCTCTCCTTTCTCTCTCCTTCTCTCCTTCCTCCTCCTTTCTCCTCTCCTTTCTCTCCTTCCTCCTCTCCTTTCTCCTCCTTTCTCTCCTTCCTCCTCTCCTTTCTCTCCTTTCTCTCTCCTTTCTCCTCTCCTTTCTCTCCTTCCTCCTCTCCTTCTCCTCTCCTTTCTCTCCTTTCTCCTCTCCTTCCTCCTCTCCTTTCTCTCCTTCCTCCTCTCCTTCTCTCCTTCTCTCCTTTCTCTCTCCTTTCTCTCTCCTTCCTCCTCTCCTTTCTCTCTCCTTTCTCCTCTCCTTTCTCTCCTTTCTCTCTCCTTCCTCCTCTCCTTTCTCTCCTTCCTCCTCTCCTTTCTCTCTCCTTTCTCTCTCCTTCCTCCTCTCCTTTCTCTCTCCTTCTCCTCTCCTTTCTCCTTTCTCTCTCCTTTCTCCTCTCCTTTCTCTCTCCTTTCTCTCCTTTCTCCTCTCCTTTCTCCTTCCTCCTCTCCTTTCTCCTCTCCTTTCTCTCCTTTCTCCTCTCCTTCCTCCTCTCCTTCCTCCTCTCCTTTCTCTCCTTTCTCTCTCCTTTCTCTCTCCTTCCTCCTCTCCTTCCTCCTCTCCTTTCTCCTCTCCTTTCTCTCCTTCCTCCTCTCCTTTCTCCTCTCCTTTCTCTCCTTCCTCCTCTCCTTTCTCTCCTTCTCTCTCCTTTCTCCTCTCCTTTCTCTCCTTCCTCCTCTCCTTTCTCCTCTCCTTTCTCTCCTTTCTCCTCTCCTTTCTCCTCTCCTTCCTCCTCTCCTTTCTCTCCTTCCTCCTCTCCTTTCTCTCCTTTCTCTCTCCTTTCTCTCTCCTTTCTCCTCTCCTTTCTCTCCTTTCTCTCTCCTTCCTCCTCTCCTTTCTCTCTCCTTTCTCCTCTCCTTTCTCTCCTTTCTCTCTCCTTTCTCCTCTCCTTTCTCTCTCCTTTCTCCTCTCCTTTCTCTCCTTCCTCCTCTCCTTTCTCTCCTTTCTCCTCTCCTTTCTCCTCTCCTTTCTCTCTCCTTTCTCCTCTCCTTTCTCTCCTTCCTCCTCTCCTTTCTCCTCTCCTTTCTCTCCTTCTCTCTCCTTTCTCTCTCCTTTCTCTCTCCTTCTCTCTCCTTTCTCTCCTTTCTCTCTCCTTTCTCCTCTCCTTTCTCTCTCCTTTCTCTCCTTTCTCCTCTCCTTTCTCTCCTTTCTCTCTCCTTTCTCTCTCCTTTCTCCTCTCCTTTCTCTCTCCTTTCTCCTCTCCTTTCTCTCCTTTCTCTCTCCTTTCTCCTCTCCTTCTCTCTCCTTCCTCCTCTCCTTTCTCTCTCCTTTCTCCTCTCCTTTCTCTCTCCTTTCTCCTCTCCTTTCTCTCCTTCCTCCTCTCCTTTCTCCTCTCCTTTCTCTCCCTTCTCTCTCCTTCCTCCTCTCCTTTCTCTCCTTCCTCCTCTCCTTTCTCCTCTCCTTTCTCTCCTTTCTCTCTCCTTTCTCTCCTTTCTCCTCTCCTTTCTCTCTCCTTTCTCCTCTCCTTCCTCCTCTCCTTTCTCCTCTCCTTTCTCTCCTTTCTCTCTCCTTTCTCTCCTTCCTCCTCTCCTTTCTCCTCTCCTTTCTCTCCTTCCTCCTCTCCTTTCTCCTCTCCTTTCTCTCTCCTTTCTCTCCTTCCTCCTCTCCTTTCTCCTCTCCTTTCTCCTCTCCTTTCTCTCCTTTCTCTCTCCTTTCTCTCTCCTTCCTCCTCTCCTTTCTCCTCTCCTTTCTCTCCTTCCTCCTCTCCTTCCTCCTCTCCTTCCTCCTCTCCTTTCTCTCCTTCCTCCTCTCCTTTCTCCTCTCCTTTCTCTCCTTTCTCTCTCCTTCCTCCTCTCCTTTCTCCTCTCCTTTCTCTCTCCTTTCTCTCTCCTTTCTCCTCTCCTTTCTCTCTCCTTTCTCCTCTCCTTTCTCTCCTTCCTCCTCTCCTTTCTCTCTCCTTTCTCCTCTCCTTCCTCCTCTCCTTCCTCCTCTCCTTCTCTCCTTCCTCCTCTCCTTTCTCCTCTCCTTTCTCTCCTTTCTCTCTCCTTTCTCTCTCCTTCCTCCTCTCCTTTCTCCTCTCCTTTCTCTCCTTCCTCCTCTCCTTCCTCCTCTCCTTTCTCTCCTTCCTCCTCTCCTTTCTCTCCTTCCTCCTCTCCTTTCTCTCTCCTTTCTCTCTCCTTTCTCTCTCCTTTCTCCTCTCCTTTCTCCTCTCCTTTCTCTCCTTTCTCTCCTTCCTCCTCTCCTTTCTCCTCTCCTTTCTCTCCTTTCTCCTGTCCTTTCTCTCCTTCCTCCTCTCCTTTCTCCTCTCCTTTCTCTCCTTTCTCCTTTCTCTCCTTTCTCCTCTCCTTTCTCTCCTTTCTCTCTCCTTTCTCCTCTCCTTTCTCTCTTTTCTCTCTCCTTTCTCTCTCCTTCCTCCTCTCCTTCCTCCTCTCCTTTCTCTCCTTTCTCCTCTCCTTTCTCTCCTTTCTCTCCTTCCTCCTCTCCTTTCTCCTCTCCTTTCTCTCCTTCCTCCTCTCCTTTCTCTCTCCTTTCTCCTCTCCTTCCTCCTCTCCTTTCTCCTCTCCTTTCTCTCCTTCCTCCTCTCCTTTCTCTCTCCTTTCTCCTCTCCTTCCTCCTCTCCTTTCTCCTCTCCTTTCTCTCCTTCCTCCTCTCCTTTCTCCTCTCCTTTCTCTCCTTCCTCCTCTCCTTCCTCCTCTCCTTTCTCTCCTTCCTCCTCTCCTTCCTCCTCTCCTTCCTCCTCTCCTTTCTCTCTCCTTCCTCCTCTCCTTCCTCCTCTCCTTCCTCCTCCTTTCTCCCTCTCCTTTCTCCTCTCCAACATTTGCCAAGTGAAGACGCTTCATTCTCCTTGCTAAACATCTCCAGATGAAATCTTCCAATAACACTGAAACACAAAACACAACCAAAGAACAGACAGACTTTTGAAGATTGGATTTCACATCACCAAGTCTTTTCACTGGGCAGGTGAACATCGACAAGCGCTTCCTTCCTTGGAGTGCACATCAATATCGAGGACAAATGCTTCCCCTGCTCACAAGTGTGTCCCTGGCCTCTCCGCGCTGTTCTTCAATCGATCCTGGTACTCCATCGATATGCAGCCTTGCAGTCCAGAGAAGCGAGAGGTGCTTGTTTGCTCTGTGGTATCATTGAGTGTTTTGAGATTGAGGTGACCCTCATCGCAGGGCCTCCGAATCCCAGGAGGAGAGGTTTCAAAAGGAGACATGGAACACAGTTATTAAGATTCGAGATTTTGGGAAGGCGAACTTTAACGGGATGAAGGAGAGACTGACAACAGCAAACTGGTCAAAACTGTTATCAAGTAAAACTACAGATGAACAGTGGGATTTGTTAAAAAAAGAACTTAGAATAACACAAGACCAATATATACCCCGAAGGGGGAAGAGTTCTACTCACCAAATAAACATGGTGGACAAAAGAGATGAGAGGGAACATAAAACTAAAGGAAAGAGCATACAAAAGGGCAAGGAATATTGTAGATCCAGAGATCAGAGAAGGCACAGTGCTGACAATCCCGAGAACAGAGAATACACAGCGCTGACAGTCCCGAGTTCAGAGAACGCACAGCGCTGACACTCCCGAGTTCAGAGAACGCACAGCGCTGACACTCCCGAGTTCAGAGAACGCACAGCGCTGACACTCCCGAGTTCAGAGAACGCACAGCGCTGACACTCCCGAGTTCAGAGAACGCACAGCGCTGACACTCCCGAGTTCAGGGAACGCACAGCGCTGACACTCCCGAGTTCAGAGAACGCACAGCGCTGACACTACCGAGTTCAGGGAACGCACAGCGCTGACACTCCCGAGTTCAGGGAACGCACAACGCTGACACTCCCGAGTTCAGAGAACGCACAGCGCTGACACTCCCGAGTTCAGAGAACGCACAGCGCTGTCACTCCCGAGTTCAGAGAACGCACAGCGCTGACACTCCCGAGTTCAGGGAACGCACAGCACTGACACTCCCGAGTTCAGGGAACGCACAGCGCTGACACTCCCGAGTTCAGGGAACGCACAGTGTTCACTCCACTGATTTCAGAGAACAGACATCACTGACACTACCGAGTTCAGAGAACGCACAGCGCTGACACTCCCGAGTTCAGAGAACACACAGCGCTGTCACTCCCGAGTTCAGAGAAGGCACAGTGCTGACAATCCCGACTTCAGACAAAACACAACGTAAATACGACTGAATTCAGAGAACGCACAGCGCTGTCACTCCCGAGTTCAGAGAACACACAGCGCTGTCACTCCCGAGTTCAGAGAATACACAGCGCTGACACTCCCGAGTTCAGAGAACACACAGCGCTGTCACTCCCGAGTTCAGCGAACACACAGCGCTGATAATCCCGAGTTCAGAGAACGCACAGCGCTGTCACTCCCGAGTTCAGCGAACACACAGCGCTGATAATCCCGAGTTCAGCAAACACACAGCGCTGACACCACCGAGTTCAGAGAACGCACAGCGCTGTCACTCCCGAGTTCAGAGAACGCACAGCGCTGTCACTCCCGAGTTCAGAGAACGCACAGCGCTGTCACTCCCGAGTTCAGAGAACGCACAGCGCTGTCACTCCGGAGTTCAGAGATCGCATAGCGCTGTCACTCCTGAGTTCAGAGAATGCACAGAGCTGTCACTCCCGAGTTCAGAGAATGCAGAGCGCGGACACTACCGAGTTCAGAGAACGCACAGCGCTGACACTCCCGAGTTCAGGGAACGCACAGCGCTGTCACTCCCGAGTTCAGAGAACGCACAGCGCTGTCACTCCTGAGTTCAGAGAACACACAGCGCTGACACTCCCGAGTTCAGAGAACACACAGCGCTGACACTCCCGAGTTCAGAGAACACACATCACTGACACTCCCGAGTTCAGAGAACACACATCACTGACACTCCCGAGTTCAGAGAACACACAGCGCTGACACTCCCGAGTTCAGGGAACACACATCACTGACACTCCCGAGTTCAGAGAACGCACAGCGCTGACACTCCCAAGTTCAGAGAAGGCACAGCGCTGACACTCATGAGTTCAGAGAACGCACAGCGCTGACACTCCCGCATTTAGAGAACACACAGCGCTGTCACTCCCGAGTTCAGAGAACACACAGCGCTGACACTCCCGAGTTCAGAGACCACACAGCGCTGACACTCCCGAGTTCAGAGAACACACAGCGCTGTCACTCCCGAGTTCAGAGAACACACAGCGCTGTCACTCCCGAGTTCAGAGAACGCACAGCGCTGACACTCCCGAGTTCAGAGAACGCACAGTGCTGACACTCCCGAGTTCAGAGAACGCACAGCGCTGATAATCCCGAGTTCAGAGAACGCACAGCGCTGTCACTCCCGAGTTCAGAGAACACACAGTGCTGACACTCCCGAGTTCAGAGAACACACAGCGCTGTCACTCCCGAGTTCAGAGAACACACAGCGCTGACATTCCCGAGTTCAGAGAACAGACAGCGCTGTCACTCCCGAGTTCAGAGATCGCACAGCGCTGATAATCCCGAGTTCAGAGATCGCACAGCGCTGATAATCCCGAGTTCAGAGAACGTACAGCGCTGACACTCCCGAGTTCAGAGAACGCACAGTGCTGACACTCCCGAGTTCAGAGAACGCACAGCGCTGACACTCCCGAGTTCAGGGAACGCACAGCGCTGACACTCCCGAGTTCAGGGAACGCACAGCGCTGACACTCCCGAGTTCAGAGAACGCACAGCGCTGACACTCCCGAGTTCAGAGAACGCACAGCGCTGTCACTCCCGAGTTCAGAGAACACACAGCGCTGACACTCCCGAGTTCAGGGAACGCACAGCACTGACACTCCCGAGTTCAGGGAACGCACAGTGTTCACTCCACTGATTTCAGAGAACAGACATCACTGACACTACCGAGTTCAGAGAACGCACAGCGCTGACACTCCCGAGTTCAGAGAACACACAGCGCTGTCACTCCCGAGTTCAGAGAAGGCACAGTGCTGACAATCCCGACTTCAGACAAAACACAACGTAAATACGACTGAATTCAGAGAACGCACAGCGCTGACACTCCCGAGTTCAGAGAAGGCACAGTGCTGACAATCCCGACTTCAGACAAAACACAACGTAAATACGACTGAATTCAGAGAACGCACAGCGCTGTCACTCCCGAGTTCAGAGAACACACAGCGCTGTCACTCCCGAGTTCAGAGAACACACAGCGCTGACACTCCCGAGTTCAGAGAACGCACAGCGCTGTCACTCCCGAGTTCAGCGAACACACAGCGCTGATAATCCCGAGTTCAGAGAACGCACAGCGCTGTCACTCCCGAGTTCAGCGAACACACAGCGCTGATAATCCCGAGTTCAGCAAACACACAGCGCTGACACCCCCGAGTTCAGAGAACGCACAGCGCTGTCACTCCGGAGTTCAGAGATCGCATAGCGCTGTCACTCCTGAGTTCAGAGAACGCACAGCGCTGTCACTCCCGAGTTCAGAGAAGGCACAGTGCTGACAATCCCGACTTCAGACAAAACACAACGTAAATACGACGGAATTCAGAGAACGCACAGCGCTGACACTCCCGAGTTCAGAGAAGGCACAGTGCTGACAATCCCGACTTCAGACAAAACACAACGTAAATACGACTGAATTCAGAGAACGCACAGCGCTGTCACTCCCGACTTCAGAGAACGCACAGCGCTGTCACTCCGGAGTTCAGAGATCGCATAGCGCTGTCACTCCTGAGTTCAGAGAATGCACAGCGCTGTCACTCCCGAGTTCAGAGAACGCACAGCGCTGTCACTCCGGAGTTCAGAGATCGCACAGCGCTGTCACTCCTGAGTTCAGAGAATGCACAGCGCTGTCACTCCCGAGTTCAGAGAACGCACAGCGCTGACACTCCCAAGTTCAGAGAAGGCACAGCGCTGACACTCCCGAGTTCAGAGAACGCACAGCGCTGACACTCCCAAGTTCAGAGAAGGCACAGCGCTGACACTCCCAAGTTCAGAGAAGGCACAGCGCTGTCACACCTGAGTTCAGAAAACACACAGCGCTGACACTCCCGAGTTCAGAGAAGGCACAGCGCTGACACTCCCGAGTTCAGAGAACACACAGCGCTGACACTCCCGAGTTCAGAGAACGCACAGCGCTGACACTCCCAAGTTCAGAGAAGGCACAGCGCTGACACTCATGAGTTCAGAGAACGCACAGCGCTGACACTCCCGCATTTAGAGAACACACAGCGCTGTCACTCCCGAGTTCAGAGAAGGCACAGCGCTGACACTCCCGAGTTCAGAGAACACACAGCGCTGACACTCCCGAGTTCAGAGAACACACAGCGCTGACACTCCCGAGTTCAGGGAACGCACAGCGCTGACACTCCCGAGTTCAGAGAACGCACAGCGCTGACACTCCCGAGTTCAGAGAACGCACAGCGCTGTCACTCCCGAGTTCAGAGAACACACAGCGCTGACACTCCCGAGTTCAGGGAACGCACAGCACTGACACTCCCGAGTTCAGGGAACGCACAGTGTTCACTCCACTGATTTCAGAGAACAGACATCACTGACACTCCCGAGTTCAGAGAACACACAGCGCTGTCACTCCCGAGTTCAGAGAAGGCACAGTGCTGACAATCCCGACTTCAGACAAAACACAACGTAAATACGACGGAATTCAGAGAACGCACAGCGCTGACACTCCCGAGTTCAGAGAAGGCACAGTGCTGACAATCCCGACTTCAGACAAAACACAACGTAAATACGACTGAATTCAGAGAACGCACAGCGCTGTCACTCCCGACTTCAGAGAACACACAGCGCTGTCACTCCCGAGTTCAGAGAACGCACAGCGCTGTCACTCCCGAGTTCAGCGAACAGACAGCGATGATAATCCCGAGTTCAGAGAACGCACAGCGCTGTCACTCCCGAGTTCAGCGAACACACAGCGCTGATAATCCCGAGTTCAGCAAACACACAGCGCTGACACCCCCGAGTTCAGAGAACGCACAGCGCTGTCACTCCCGAGTTCAGAGAACGCACAGCGCTGTCACTCCCGAGTTCAGAGAACGCACAGCGCTGTCACTCCCGAGTTCAGAGAACGCACAGCGCTGTCACTCCGGAGTTCAGAGATCGCATAGCGCTGTCACTCCTGAGTTCAGAGAACGCACAGCGCTGTCACTCCGGAGTTCAGAGATCGCACAGCGCTGTCACTCCTGAGTTCAGAGAATGCACAGCGCTGTCACTCCCGAGTTCAGAGAACGCACAGCGCTGTCACTCCGGAGTTCAGAGATCGCACAGCGCTGTCACTCCTGAGTTCAGAGAATGCACAGCGCTGTCACTCCCGAGTTCAGAGAACGCACAGCGCTGACACTCCCGAGTTCAGGGAACGCACAGCGCTGTCACTCCCGAGTTCAGAGAACGCACAGCGCTGACACTCCCAAGTTCAGAGAAGGCACAGCGCTGACACTCCCGAGTTCAGAGAACGCACAGCGCTGACACTCCCAAGTTCAGAGAAGGCACAGCGCTGACACTCCCAAGTTCAGAGAAGGCACAGCGCTGTCACACCTGAGTTCAGAAAACACACAGCGCTGACACTCCCGAGTTCAGAGAAGGCACAGCGCTGACACTCCCGAGTTCAGAGAACACACAGCGCTGACACTCCCGAGTTCAGAGAACGCACAGCGCTGACACTCCCAAGTTCAGAGAAGGCACAGCGCTGACACTCATGAGTTCAGAGAACGCACAGCGCTGACACTCCCGCATTTAGAGAACACACAGCGCTGTCACTCCCGAGTTCAGAGAAGGCACAGCGCTGTCACTCCCGAGTTCAGAGAACGCACAGCGCTGACACTCCCGAGTTCAGAGAACGCACAGTGCTGACACTCCCGAGTTCAGAGAACGCACAGCGCTGATAATCCCGAGTTCAGAGAACGCACAGCGCTGTCACTCCCGAGTTCAGAGAACACACAGTGCTGACACTCCCGAGTTCAGAGAACACACAGCGCTGTCACTCCCGAGTTCAGAGAACACACAGCGCTGACATTCCCGAGTTCAGAGAACAGACAGCGCTGTCACTCCCGAGTTCAGAGATCGCACAGCGCTGATAATCCCGAGTTCAGAGAACGTACAGCGCTGACACTCCCGAGTTCAGAGAACGCACAGTGCTGACACTCCCGAGTTCAGAGAACGCACAGCGCTGACACTCCCGAGTTCAGGGAACGCACAGCGCTGACACTCCCGAGTTCAGGGAACGCACAGCGCTGACACTCCCGAGTTCAGAGAACGCACAGCGCTGACACTCCCGAGTTCAGAGAACGCACAGCGCTGTCACTCCCGAGTTCAGAGAACACACAGCGCTGACACTCCCGAGTTCAGGGAACGCACAGCACTGACACTCCCGAGTTCAGGGAACGCACAGTGTTCACTCCACTGATTTCAGAGAACAGACATCACTGACACTACCGAGTTCAGAGAACGCACAGCGCTGACACTCCCGAGTTCAGAGAACACACAGCGCTGTCACTCCCGAGTTCAGAGAAGGCACAGTGCTGACAATCCCGACTTCAGACAAAACACAACGTAAATACGACTGAATTCAGAGAACGCACAGCGCTGACACTCCCGAGTTCAGAGAAGGCACAGTGCTGACAATCCCGACTTCAGACAAAACACAACGTAAATACGACTGAATTCAGAGAACGCACAGCGCTGTCACTCCCGAGTTCAGAGAACACACAGCGCTGTCACTCCCGAGTTCAGAGAACACACAGCGCTGACACTCCCGAGTTCAGAGAACGCACAGCGCTGTCACTCCCGAGTTCAGCGAACACACAGCGCTGATAATCCCGAGTTCAGAGAACGCACAGCGCTGTCACTCCCGAGTTCAGCGAACACACAGCGCTGATAATCCCGAGTTCAGCAAACACACAGCGCTGACACCCCCGAGTTCAGAGAACGCACAGCGCTGTCACTCCGGAGTTCAGAGATCGCATAGCGCTGTCACTCCTGAGTTCAGAGAACGCACAGCGCTGTCACTCCCGAGTTCAGAGAAGGCACAGTGCTGACAATCCCGACTTCAGACAAAACACAACGTAAATACGACGGAATTCAGAGAACGCACAGCGCTGACACTCCCGAGTTCAGAGAAGGCACAGTGCTGACAATCCCGACTTCAGACAAAACACAACGTAAATACGACTGAATTCAGAGAACACACAGCGCTGACACTCCCGAGTTCAGGGAACGCACAGCACTGACACTCCCGAGTTCAGGGAACGCACAGTGTTCACTCCACTGATTTCAGAGAACAGACATCACTGACACTCCCGAGTTCAGAGAACACACAGCGCTGTCACTCCCGAGTTCAGAGAAGGCACAGTGCTGACAATCCCGACTTCAGACAAAACACAACGTAAATACGACGGAATTCAGAGAACGCACAGCGCTGACACTCCCGAGTTCAGAGAAGGCACAGTGCTGACAATCCCGACTTCAGACAAAACACAACGTAAATACGACTGAATTCAGAGAACGCACAGCGCTGTCACTCCCGACTTCAGAGAACACACAGCGCTGTCACTCCCGAGTTCAGAGAACGCACAGCGCTGTCACTCCCGAGTTCAGCGAACAGACAGCGATGATAATCCCGAGTTCAGAGAACGCACAGCGCTGTCACTCCCGAGTTCAGCGAACACACAGCGCTGATAATCCCGAGTTCAGCAAACACACAGCGCTGACACCCCCGAGTTCAGAGAACGCACAGCGCTGTCACTCCCGAGTTCAGAGAACGCACAGCGCTGTCACTCCCGAGTTCAGAGAACGCACAGCGCTGTCACTCCCGAGTTCAGAGAACGCACAGCGCTGTCACTCCGGAGTTCAGAGATCGCATAGCGCTGTCACTCCTGAGTTCAGAGAACGCACAGCGCTGTCACTCCGGAGTTCAGAGATCGCACAGCGCTGTCACTCCTGAGTTCAGAGAATGCACAGCGCTGTCACTCCCGAGTTCAGAGAACGCACAGCGCTGTCACTCCGGAGTTCAGAGATCGCACAGCGCTGTCACTCCTGAGTTCAGAGAATGCACAGCGCTGTCACTCCCGAGTTCAGAGAACGCACAGCGCTGACACTCCCGAGTTCAGGGAACGCACAGCGCTGTCACTCCCGAGTTCAGAGAACGCACAGCGCTGACACTCCCAAGTTCAGAGAAGGCACAGCGCTGACACTCCCGAGTTCAGAGAACGCACAGCGCTGACACTCCCAAGTTCAGAGAAGGCACAGCGCTGACACTCCCAAGTTCAGAGAAGGCACAGCGCTGTCACACCTGAGTTCAGAAAACACACAGCGCTGACACTCCCGAGTTCAGAGAAGGCACAGCGCTGACACTCCCGAGTTCAGAGAACACACAGCGCTGACACTCCCGAGTTCAGAGAACGCACAGCGCTGACACTCCCAAGTTCAGAGAAGGCACAGCGCTGACACTCATGAGTTCAGAGAACGCACAGCGCTGACACTCCCGCATTTAGAGAACACACAGCGCTGTCACTCCCGAGTTCAGAGAAGGCACAGCGCTGTCACTCCCGAGTTCAGAGAACGCACAGCGCTGACACTCCCGAGTTCAGAGAACGCACAGTGCTGACACTCCCGAGTTCAGAGAACGCACAGCGCTGATAATCCCGAGTTCAGAGAACGCACAGCGCTGTCACTCCCGAGTTCAGAGAACACACAGTGCTGACACTCCCGAGTTCAGAGAACACACAGCGCTGTCACTCCCGAGTTCAGAGAACACACAGCGCTGACATTCCCGAGTTCAGAGAACAGACAGCGCTGTCACTCCCGAGTTCAGAGATCGCACAGCGCTGATAATCCCGAGTTCAGAGAACGTACAGCGCTGACACTCCCGAGTTCAGAGAACGCACAGTGCTGACACTCCCGAGTTCAGAGAACGCACAGCGCTGACACTCCCGAGTTCAGGGAACGCACAGCGCTGACACTCCCGAGTTCAGGGAACGCACAGCGCTGACACTCCCGAGTTCAGAGAACGCACAGCGCTGACACTCCCGAGTTCAGAGAACGCACAGCGCTGTCACTCCCGAGTTCAGAGAACACACAGCGCTGACACTCCCGAGTTCAGGGAACGCACAGCACTGACACTCCCGAGTTCAGGGAACGCACAGTGTTCACTCCACTGATTTCAGAGAACAGACATCACTGACACTACCGAGTTCAGAGAACGCACAGCGCTGACACTCCCGAGTTCAGAGAACACACAGCGCTGTCACTCCCGAGTTCAGAGAAGGCACAGTGCTGACAATCCCGACTTCAGACAAAACACAACGTAAATACGACTGAATTCAGAGAACGCACAGCGCTGACACTCCCGAGTTCAGAGAAGGCACAGTGCTGACAATCCCGACTTCAGACAAAACACAACGTAAATACGACTGAATTCAGAGAACGCACAGCGCTGTCACTCCCGAGTTCAGAGAACACACAGCGCTGTCACTCCCGAGTTCAGAGAACACACAGCGCTGACACTCCCGAGTTCAGAGAACGCACAGCGCTGTCACTCCCGAGTTCAGCGAACACACAGCGCTGATAATCCCGAGTTCAGAGAACGCACAGCGCTGTCACTCCCGAGTTCAGCGAACACACAGCGCTGATAATCCCGAGTTCAGCAAACACACAGCGCTGACACCCCCGAGTTCAGAGAACGCACAGCGCTGTCACTCCGGAGTTCAGAGATCGCATAGCGCTGTCACTCCTGAGTTCAGAGAACGCACAGCGCTGTCACTCCCGAGTTCAGAGAAGGCACAGTGCTGACAATCCCGACTTCAGACAAAACACAACGTAAATACGACGGAATTCAGAGAACGCACAGCGCTGACACTCCCGAGTTCAGAGAAGGCACAGTGCTGACAATCCCGACTTCAGACAAAACACAACGTAAATACGACTGAATTCAGAGAACGCACAGCGCTGTCACTCCCGACTTCAGAGAACGCACAGCGCTGTCACTCCGGAGTTCAGAGATCGCATAGCGCTGTCACTCCTGAGTTCAGAGAATGCACAGCGCTGTCACTCCCGAGTTCAGAGAACGCACAGCGCTGTCACTCCGGAGTTCAGAGATCGCACAGCGCTGTCACTCCTGAGTTCAGAGAATGCACAGCGCTGTCACTCCCGAGTTCAGAGAACGCACAGCGCTGACACTCCCAAGTTCAGAGAAGGCACAGCGCTGACACTCCCGAGTTCAGAGAACGCACAGCGCTGACACTCCCAAGTTCAGAGAAGGCACAGCGCTGACACTCCCAAGTTCAGAGAAGGCACAGCGCTGTCACACCTGAGTTCAGAAAACACACAGCGCTGACACTCCCGAGTTCAGAGAAGGCACAGCGCTGACACTCCCGAGTTCAGAGAACACACAGCGCTGACACTCCCGAGTTCAGAGAACGCACAGCGCTGACACTCCCAAGTTCAGAGAAGGCACAGCGCTGACACTCATGAGTTCAGAGAACGCACAGCGCTGACACTCCCGCATTTAGAGAACACACAGCGCTGTCACTCCCGAGTTCAGAGAAGGCACAGCGCTGACACTCCCGAGTTCAGAGAACACACAGCGCTGACACTCCCGAGTTCAGAGAACACACAGCGCTGACACTCCCGAGTTCAGGGAACGCACAGCGCTGACACTCCCGAGTTCAGAGAACGCACAGCGCTGACACTCCCGAGTTCAGAGAACGCACAGCGCTGTCACTCCCGAGTTCAGAGAACACACAGCGCTGACACTCCCGAGTTCAGGGAACGCACAGCACTGACACTCCCGAGTTCAGGGAACGCACAGTGTTCACTCCACTGATTTCAGAGAACAGACATCACTGACACTCCCGAGTTCAGAGAACACACAGCGCTGTCACTCCCGAGTTCAGAGAAGGCACAGTGCTGACAATCCCGACTTCAGACAAAACACAACGTAAATACGACGGAATTCAGAGAACGCACAGCGCTGACACTCCCGAGTTCAGAGAAGGCACAGTGCTGACAATCCCGACTTCAGACAAAACACAACGTAAATACGACTGAATTCAGAGAACGCACAGCGCTGTCACTCCCGACTTCAGAGAACACACAGCGCTGTCACTCCCGAGTTCAGAGAACGCACAGCGCTGTCACTCCCGAGTTCAGCGAACAGACAGCGATGATAATCCCGAGTTCAGAGAACGCACAGCGCTGTCACTCCCGAGTTCAGCGAACACACAGCGCTGATAATCCCGAGTTCAGCAAACACACAGCGCTGACACCCCCGAGTTCAGAGAACGCACAGCGCTGTCACTCCCGAGTTCAGAGAACGCACAGCGCTGTCACTCCCGAGTTCAGAGAACGCACAGCGCTGTCACTCCCGAGTTCAGAGAACGCACAGCGCTGTCACTCCGGAGTTCAGAGATCGCATAGCGCTGTCACTCCTGAGTTCAGAGAACGCACAGCGCTGTCACTCCGGAGTTCAGAGATCGCACAGCGCTGTCACTCCTGAGTTCAGAGAATGCACAGCGCTGTCACTCCCGAGTTCAGAGAACGCACAGCGCTGTCACTCCGGAGTTCAGAGATCGCACAGCGCTGTCACTCCTGAGTTCAGAGAATGCACAGCGCTGTCACTCCCGAGTTCAGAGAACGCACAGCGCTGACACTCCCGAGTTCAGGGAACGCACAGCGCTGTCACTCCCGAGTTCAGAGAACGCACAGCGCTGACACTCCCAAGTTCAGAGAAGGCACAGCGCTGACACTCCCGAGTTCAGAGAACGCACAGCGCTGACACTCCCAAGTTCAGAGAAGGCACAGCGCTGACACTCCCAAGTTCAGAGAAGGCACAGCGCTGTCACACCTGAGTTCAGAAAACACACAGCGCTGACACTCCCGAGTTCAGAGAAGGCACAGCGCTGACACTCCCGAGTTCAGAGAACACACAGCGCTGACACTCCCGAGTTCAGAGAACGCACAGCGCTGACACACCCAAGTTCAGAGAAGGCACAGCGCTGACACTCATGAGTTCAGAGAACGCACAGCGCTGACACTCCCGCATTTAGAGAACACACAGCGCTGTCACTCCCGAGTTCAGAGAAGGCACAGCGCTGACACTCCCGAGTTCAGAGAACACACAGCGCTGACACTCCCGAGTTCAGGGAACGCACAGCGCTGACACTCCCGAGTTCAGAGAACGCACAGCGCTGACACTCCCGAGTTCAGAGAACGCACAGCGCTGTCACTCCCGAGTTCAGAGAACACACAGCGCTGACACTCCCGAGTTCAGGGAACGCACAGCACTGACACTCCCGAGTTCAGGGAACGCACAGTGTTCACTCCACTGATTTCAGAGAACAGACATCACTGACACTCCCGAGTTCAGAGAACACACAGCGCTGTCACTCCCGAGTTCAGAGAAGGCACAGTGCTGACAATCCCTACTTCAGACAAAACACAACGTAAATACGACGGAATTCAGAGAACGCACAGCGCTGACACTCCCGAGTTCAGAGAAGGCACAGTGCTGACAATCCCGACTTCAGACAAAACACAACGTAAATACGACTGAATTCAGAGAACGCACAGCGCTGTCACTCCCGACTTCAGAGAACACACAGCGCTGTCACTCCCGAGTTCAGAGAACACACAGCGCTGACACTCCCGAGTTCAGAGAACGCACAGCGCTGTCACTCCCGAGTTCAGCGAACAGACAGCGCTGATAATCCCGAGTTCAGAGAACGCACAGCGCTGTCACTCCCAAGTTCAGAGAAGTCACAGCGCTGACACTCATGAGTTCAGAGAACGCACAGCGCTGACACTCCCGCATTTAGAGAACACACAGCGCTGTCACTCCCGAGTTCAGAGAACACACAGCGCTGACACCCCCGAGTTCAGAGAACGCACAGCGCTGTCACTCCCGAGTTCAGAGAACGCACAGCGCTGTCACTCCCGAGTTCAGAGAACGCACAGCGCTGTCACTCCCGAGTTCAGAGAACGCACAGCGCTGACACTCCCGAGTTCAGAGAACGCACAGCGCTGACACTCCCGAGTTCAGGGAACACACATCACTGACACTCCCGAGTTCAGAGAACGCACAGCGCTGACACTCCCAAGTTCAGAGAAGTCACAGCGCTGACACTCATGAGTTCAGAGAACGCACAGCGCTGACACTCCCGCATTTAGAGAACACACAGCGCTGTCACTCCCGAGTTCAGAGAACACACAGCGCTGACACTCCCGAGTTCAGAGACCACACAGCGCTGACACTCCCGAGTTCAGAGAACACACAGCGCTGTCACTCCCGAGTTCAGAGAACACACAGCGCTGTCACTCCCGAGTTCAGAGAACGCACAGCGCTGACACTCCCGAGTTCAGAGAACGCACAGTGCTGACACTCCCGAGTTCAGAGAACGCACAGCGCTGATAATCCCGAGTTCAGAGAACGCACAGCGCTGTCACTCCCGAGTTCAGAGAACACACAGTGCTGACACTCCCGAGTTCAGAGAACACACAGCGCTGTCACTCCCGAGTTCAGAGAACACACAGCGCTGACATTCCCGAGTTCAGAGAACGCACAGCGCTGTCACTCCCGAGTTCAGAGATCGCACAGCGCTGATAATCCCGAGTTCAGAGAACGTACAGCGCTGACACTCCCGAGTTCAGAGAACGCACAGTGCTGACACTCCCGAGTTCAGAGAACGCACAGCGCTGACACTCCCGAGTTCAGGGAACGCACAGCGCTGACACTCCCGAGTTCAGGGAACGCACAGCGCTGACACTCCCGAGTTCAGAGAACGCACAGCGCTGACACTCCCGAGTTCAGAGAACGCACAGCGCTGTCACTCCCGAGTTCAGAGAACACACAGCGCTGACACTCCCGAGTTCAGGGAACGCACAGCACTGACACTCCCGAGTTCAGGGAACGCACAGTGTTCACTCCACTGATTTCAGAGAACAGACATCACTGACACTACCGAGTTCAGAGAACGCACAGCGCTGACACTCCCGAGTTCAGAGAACACACAGCGCTGACACTCCCGAGTTCAGAGAAGGCACAGTGCTGACAATCCCGACTTCAGACAAAACACAACGTAAATACGACTGAATTCAGAGAACGCACAGCGCTGTCACTCCCGAGTTCAGAGAACACACAGCGCTGTCACTCCCGAGTTCAGAGAACACACAGCGCTGACACTCCCGAGTTCAGAGAACGCACAGCGCTGTCACTCCCGAGTTCAGCGAACACACAGCGCTGATAATCCCGAGTTCAGAGAACGCACAGCGCTGTCACTCCCGAGTTCAGCGAACACACAGCGCTGATAATCCCGAGTTCAGCAAACACACAGCGCTGACACCCCCGAGTTCAGAGAACGCACAGCGCTGTCACTCCGGAGTTCAGAGATCGCATAGCGCTGTCACTCCTGAGTTCAGAGAACGCACAGCGCTGTCACTCCCGAGTTCAGAGAAGGCACAGTGCTGACAATCCCGACTTCAGACAAAACACAACGTAAATACGACGGAATTCAGAGAACGCACAGCGCTGACACTCCCGAGTTCAGAGAAGGCACAGTGCTGACAATCCCGACTTCAGACAAAACACAACGTAAATACGACTGAATTCAGAGAACGCACAGCGCTGTCACTCCCGACTTCAGAGAACGCACAGCGCTGTCACTCCGGAGTTCAGAGATCGCATAGCGCTGTCACTCCTGAGTTCAGAGAATGCACAGCGCTGTCACTCCCGAGTTCAGAGAACGCACAGCGCTGTCACTCCGGAGTTCAGAGATCGCACAGCGCTGTCACTCCTGAGTTCAGAGAATGCACAGCGCTGTCACTCCCGAGTTCAGAGAACGCACAGCGCTGACACTCCCGAGTTCAGGGAACGCACAGCGCTGTCACTCCCGAGTTCAGAGAACGCACAGCGCTGACACTCCCAAGTTCAGAGAAGGCACAGCGCTGACACTCCCGAGTTCAGAGAACGCACAGCGCTGACACTCCCAAGTTCAGACAAGGCACAGCGCTGACACTCCCAAGTTCAGAGAAGGCACAGCGCTGTCACACCTGAGTTCAGAAAACACACAGCGCTGACACTCCCGAGTTCAGAGAAGGCACAGCGCTGACACTCCCGAGTTCAGAGAACACACAGCGCTGACACTCCCGAGTTCAGAGAACGCACAGCGCTGACACTCCCAAGTTCAGAGAAGGCACAGCGCTGACACTCATGAGTTCAGAGAACGCACAGCGCTGACACTCCCGCATTTAGAGAACACACAGCGCTGTCACTCCCGAGTTCAGAGAAGGCACAGCGCTGACACTCCCGAGTTCAGAGAACACACAGCGCTGACACTCCCGAGTTCAGAGAACACACAGCGCTGACACTCCCGAGTTCAGGGAACGCACAGCGCTGACACTCCCGAGTTCAGAGAACGCACAGCGCTGACACTCCCGAGTTCAGAGAACGCACAGCGCTGTCACTCCCGAGTTCAGAGAACACACAGCGCTGACACTCCCGAGTTCAGGGAACGCACAGCACTGACACTCCCGAGTTCAGGGAACGCACAGTGTTCACTCCACTGATTTCAGAGAACAGACATCACTGACACTCCCGAGTTCAGAGAACACACAGCGCTGTCACTCCCGAGTTCAGAGAAGGCACAGTGCTGACAATCCCGACTTCAGACAAAACACAACGTAAATACGACGGAATTCAGAGAACGCACAGCGCTGACACTCCCGAGTTCAGAGAAGGCACAGTGCTGACAATCCCGACTTCAGACAAAACACAACGTAAATACGACTGAATTCAGAGAACGCACAGCGCTGTCACTCCCGACTTCAGAGAACACACAGCGCTGTCACTCCCGAGTTCAGAGAACGCACAGCGCTGTCACTCCCGAGTTCAGCGAACAGACAGCGATGATAATCCCGAGTTCAGAGAACGCACAGCGCTGTCACTCCCGAGTTCAGCGAACACACAGCGCTGATAATCCCGAGTTCAGCAAACACACAGCGCTGACACCCCCGAGTTCAGAGAACGCACAGCGCTGTCACTCCCGAGTTCAGAGAACGCACAGCGCTGTCACTCCCGAGTTCAGAGAACGCACAGCGCTGTCACTCCCGAGTTCAGAGAACGCACAGCGCTGTCACTCCGGAGTTCAGAGATCGCATAGCGCTGTCACTCCTGAGTTCAGAGAACGCACAGCGCTGTCACTCCGGAGTTCAGAGATCGCACAGCGCTGTCACTCCTGAGTTCAGAGAATGCACAGCGCTGTCACTCCCGAGTTCAGAGAACGCACAGCGCTGTCACTCCGGAGTTCAGAGATCGCACAGCGCTGTCACTCCTGAGTTCAGAGAATGCACAGCGCTGTCACTCCCGAGTTCAGAGAACGCACAGCGCTGACACTCCCGAGTTCAGGGAACGCACAGCGCTGTCACTCCCGAGTTCAGAGAACGCACAGCGCTGACACTCCCAAGTTCAGAGAAGGCACAGCGCTGACACTCCCGAGTTCAGAGAACGCACAGCGCTGACACTCCCAAGTTCAGAGAAGGCACAGCGCTGACACTCCCAAGTTCAGAGAAGGCACAGCGCTGTCACACCTGAGTTCAGAAAACACACAGCGCTGACACTCCCGAGTTCAGAGAAGGCACAGCGCTGACACTCCCGAGTTCAGAGAACACACAGCGCTGACACTCCCGAGTTCAGAGAACGCACAGCGCTGACACTCCCAAGTTCAGAGAAGGCACAGCGCTGACACTCATGAGTTCAGAGAACGCACAGCGCTGACACTCCCGCATTTAGAGAACACACAGCGCTGTCACTCCCGAGTTCAGAGAACGCACAGCGCTGACACTCCCGAGTTCAGAGAACACACAGCGCTGACACTCCCGAGTTCAGGGAACGCACAGCGCTGACACTCCCGAGTTCAGAGAACGCACAGCGCTGACACTCCCGAGTTCAGAGAACGCACAGCGCTGTCACTCCCGAGTTCAGAGAACACACAGCGCTGACACTCCCGAGTTCAGGGAACGCACAGCACTGACACTCCCGAGTTCAGGGAACGCACAGTGTTCACTCCACTGATTTCAGAGAACAGACATCACTGACACTCCCGAGTTCAGAGAACACACAGCGCTGTCACTCCCGAGTTCAGAGAAGGCACAGTGCTGACAATCCCTACTTCAGACAAAACACAACGTAAATACGACGGAATTCAGAGAACGCACAGCGCTGACACTCCCGAGTTCAGAGAAGGCACAGTGCTGACAATCCCGACTTCAGACAAAACACAACGTAAATACGACTGAATTCAGAGAACGCACAGCGCTGTCACTCCCGACTTCAGAGAACACACAGCGCTGTCACTCCCGAGTTCAGAGAACACACAGCGCTGACACTCCCGAGTTCAGAGAACGCACAGCGCTGTCACTCCCGAGTTCAGCGAACAGACAGCGCTGATAATCCCGAGTTCAGAGAACGCACAGCGCTGTCACTCCCGAGTTCAGCGAACACACAGCGCTGATAATCCCGAGTTCAGCAAACACACAGCGCTGACACCCCCGAGTTCAGAGAACGCACAGCGCTGTCACTCCCGAGTTCAGAGAACGCACAGCGCTGTCACTCCCGAGTTCAGAGAACGCACAGCGCTGTCACTCCCGAGTTCAGAGAACGCACAGCGCTGACACTCCCGAGTTCAGAGAACGCACAGCGCTCACACTCCCGAGTTCAGGGAACACACAGCGCTGTCACTCCCGAGTTCAGAGAACGCACAGCGCTGTCACTCCCGAGTTCAGAGAACGCACAGCGCTGTCACTCCCGAGTTCAGAGAACGCACAGCGCTGTCACTCCGGAGTTCAGAGATCGCATAGCGCTGTCACTCCTGAGTTCAGAGAATGCACAGCGCTGTCACTCCCGAGTTCAGAGAACGCACAGCGCTGTCACTCCGGAGTTCAGAGATCGCACAGCGCTGTCACTCCTGAGTTCAGAGAATGCACAGCGCTGTCACTCCCGAGTTCAGAGAACGCACAGCGCTGACACTCCCGAGTTCAGGGAACGCACAGCGCTGTCACTCCCGAGTTCAGAGAACGCACAGCGCTGACACTCCCAAGTTCAGAGAAGGCACAGCGCTGACACTCCCGAGTTCAGAGAATGCACAGCGCTGACACTCCCAAGTTCAGAGAAGGCACAGCGCTGACACTCCCAAGTTCAGAGAAGGCACAGCGCTGTCACTCCTGAGTTCAGAAAACACACAGCGCTGACACTCCCAAGTTCAGAGAAGGCACAGCGCTGACACTCCCGAGTTCAGAGAACACACAGCGCTGACACTCCCGAGTTCAGAGAACGCACAGCGCTGACACTCCCAAGTTCAGAGAAGGCACAGCGCTGACACTCATGAGTTCAGAGAACGCACAGCGCTGACACTCCCGCATTGAGAGAACACACAGCGCTGTCACTCCCGAGTTCAGAGAAGGCACAGCGCTGACACTCCCGAGTTCAGAGAACACACAGCGCTGACACTCCCGAGTTCAGAGAACACACAGCGCTGACACTCCCGAGTTCAGAAACACACAGCGCTGTCACTCCCGAGTTCAGAGAACACACAGCGCTGTCACTCCCGAGTTCAGAGAACACACAGCGCTGTCACTCCCGAGTTCAGAGAACACACAGCGCTGTCACTCCCGAGTTCAGAGAACACACAGCGCTGACACTCCCGAGTTCAGAGAGCGCACAGCGCTGTCACTCCCGAGTTCAGAGATCGCACAGCGCTGACACTACCGAGTTCAGAGAACGCACAGCGCTGACACTCCCGAGTTCAGAGAACACACAGCGCTGTCACTCCCGAGTTCAGTGAAGGCACAGTGCTGACAATCCCGACTTCAGACAAAACACAACGTAAATACGACTGAATTCAGAGAACGCACAGCGCTGTCACTCCCGACTTCAGAGAACGCACAGCGCTGTCACTCCGGAGTTCAGAGATCGCATAGCGCTGTCACTCCTGAGTTCAGAGAATGCACAGCGCTGACACTCCCAAGTTCAGAGAAGGCACAGCGCTGACACTCCCAAGTTCAGAGAAGGCACAGCGCTGTCACTCCTGAGTTCAGAAAACACACAGCGCTGACACTCCCAAGTTCAGAGAAGGCACAGCGCTGACACTCCCGAGTTCAGAGAACACACAGCGCTGACACTCCCGAGTTCAGAGAACGCACAGCGCTGACACTCCCAAGTTCAGAGAAGGCACAGCGCTGACACTCATGAGTTCAGAGAACGCACAGCGCTGACACTCCCGCATTGAGAGAACACACAGCGCTGTCACTCCCGAGTTCAGAGAAGGCACAGCGCTGACACTCCCGAGTTCAGAGAACACACAGCGCTGACACTCCCGAGTTCAGAGAACACACAGCGCTGACACTCCCGAGTTCAGAAACACACAGCGCTGTCACTCCCGAGTTCAGAGAACACACAGCGCTGTCACTCCCGAGTTCAGAGAACACACAGCGCTGTCACTCCCGAGTTCAGAGAACACACAGCGCTGTCACTCCCGAGTTCAGAGAACACACAGCGCTGACACTCCCGAGTTCAGAGAGCGCACAGCGCTGTCACTCCCGAGTTCAGAGATCGCACAGCGCTGACACTCCCGAGTTCAGGGAACGCACAGCGCTGACACTCCCGAGTTCAGGGAACGCACAGCGCTGACACTCCCGAGTTCAGAGAACGCACAGCGCTGACACTCCCGAGTTCAGAGAAGGCACAGCGCTGTCACTCCCGAGTTCAGAGAACACACAGCGCTGACACTCCCGAGTTCAGGGAACGCACAGCGCTGACACTCCCAAGTTCAGGGAACGCACATTGTTCACTCCACTGATTTCAGAGAACAGACATCACTGACACTCCCGAGTTCAGAGAACACACAGCGCTGTCACTCCCGAGTTCAGAGAAGGCACAGTGCTGACAATCCCGACTTCAGACAAAACACAACGTAAATACGACTGAATTCAGAGAACGCACAGCGCTGACACTCCCGAGTTCAGAGAAGGCACAGTGCTGACAATCCCGACTTCAGACAAAACACAACGTAAATACGACTGAATTCAGAGAACGCACAGCGCTGTCACTCCCGAGTTCAGAGAACACACAGCGCTGTCACTCCCGAGTTCAGAGAACGCACAGCGCTGTCACTCCCGAGTTCAGAGAACGCACAGCGCTGTAACTCCCGAGTTCAGCGAACACACAGCGCTGATAATCCCGAGTTCAGAGAACGCACAGCGCTGTCACTCCCGAGTTCAGCGAACACACAGCGCTGATAATCCCGAGTTCAGCAAACACACAGCGCTGACACCCCCGAGTTCAGAGAACGCACAGCGCTGTCACTCCCGAGTTCAGAGAACGCACAGCGCTGTCACTCCCGAGTTCAGAGAACGCACAGCGCTGTCACTCCCGAGTTCAGAGAACGCACAGCGCTGTCACTCCGGAGTTCAGAGATCGCATAGCGCTGTAACTCCTGAGTTCAGAGAATGCACAGCGCTGTCACTCCCGAGTTCAGAGAATGCAGAGCGCGGACACTACCGAGTTCAGAGAACGCACAGCGCTGACACTCCCGAGTTCAGGGAACGCACAGCGCTGTCACTCCCGAGTTCAGAGAACACACAGCGCTGTCACTCCTGAGTTCAGAGAACACACAGCGCTGACACTCCCGAGTTCAGAGAACACACAGCGCTGACACTCCCGAGTTCAGAGAACACACATCACTGACACTCCCGAGTTCAGAGAACACACATCACTGACACTCCCGAGTTCAGAGAACACACAGCGCTGACACTCCCGAGTTCAGGGAACACACATCGCTGACACTCCCGAGTTCAGAGAACGCACAGCGCTGACACTCCCAAGTTCAGAGAAGGCACAGCGCTGACACTCATGAGTTCAGAGAACGCACAGCGCTGACACTCCCGCATTTAGAGAACACACAGCGCTGTCACTCCCGAGTTCAGAGAACACACAGCGCTGACACTCCCGAGTTCAGAGAACACACAGCGCTGACACTCCCGAATTCAGAGAACACACAGCGCTGTCACCCCCGAGTTCAGAGAACAGACGGCGCTGTCACTCCCGAGTTCAGAGAACGCACAGCGCAGACACTCCCGAGTTCAGAGAACGCACAGTGCTGACACTCCCGAGTTCAGAGAACGCACAGCGCTGTCACTCCCGAGTTCAGAGAACACACAGTGCTGACACTCCCGAGTTCAGAGAACACACAGCGCTGTCAATCCCGAGTTCAGAGAACACACAGCGCTGACACTCCCGAGTTCAGAGAACGCACAGCGCTGTCACTCCCGAGTTCAGAGATCGCACAGCGCTGATAATCCCGAGTTCAGAGAACGTACAGCGCTGACACTCCCGAGTTCAGAGAACGCACAGTGCTGACACTCCCGAGTTCAGAGAACGCACAGCGCTGACACTCCCGAGTTCAGGGAACGCACAGCGCTGACACTCCCGAATTCAGGGAACGCACAGCGCTGACACTCCCGAGTTCAGGGAACGCACAGCGCTGACACTCCCGAGTTCAGGGAACGCACAGCGCTGACACTCCCGAGTTCAGATAACGCACAGCGCTGTCACTCCCGAGTTCAGGGAACGCACAGCGCTGACACTCCCGAGTTCAGGGAACGCACAGCGCTGACACTCCCGAGTTCAGATAACGCACAGCGCTGTCACTCCCGAGTTCAGAGAACACACAGCGCTGACACTCCCGAGTTCAGGGAACGCACAGCACTGACACTCCCGAGTTCAGGGAACGCACAGTGTTCACTCCACTGATTTCAGAGAACAGACATCACTGACACAACCGAGTTCAGAGAACGCACAGCGCTGACACTCCCGAGTTCAGAGAACACACAGCGCTGTCACTCCCGAGTTCAGAGAAGGCACAGTGCTGACAATCCCGACTTCAGACAAAACACAACGTAAATACGACTGAATTCAGAGAACGCACAGCGCTGACACTCCCGAGTTCAGAGAAGGCACAGTGCTGACAATCCCGACTTCAGACAAAACACAACGTAAATACGACTGAATTCAGAGAACGCACAGCGCTGTCACTCCCGAGTTCAGAGAACACACAGCGCTGTCACTCCCGAGTTCAGAGAACACACAGCGCTGACACTCCCGAGTTCAGAGAACGCACAGCGCTGTCACTTCCGAGTTCAGCGAACACACAGCGCTGATAATCCCGAGTTCAGAGAACGCACAGCGCTGTCACTCCCGAGTTCAGCGAACACACAGCGCTGATAATCCCGAGTTCAGCAAACACACAGCGCTGACACCCCCGAGTTCAGAGAACGCACAGCGCTGTCACTCCCGAGTTCAGAGAACGCACAGCGCTGTCACTCCCGAGTTCAGAGAACGCACAGCGCTGTCACTCCCGAGTTCAGAGAACGCACAGCGCTGTCACTCCGGAGTTCAGAGATCGAATAGCGCTGTCACTCCTGAGTTCAGAGAATGCACAGCGCTGTCACTCCCGAGTTCAGAGAATGCAGAGCGCGGACACTACCGAGTTCAGAGAACGCACAGCGCTGACACTCCCGAGTTCAGGGAACGCACAGCGCTGTCACTCCCGAGTTCAGAGAACGCACAGCGCTGTCACTCCTGAGTTCAGAGAACACACAGCGCTGACACTCCCGAGTTCAGAGAACACACAGCGCTGACACTCCCGAGTTCAGAGAACACACATCACTGACACTCCCGAGTTCAGAGAACACACATCACTGACACTCCCGAGTTACAGAGAACGCACAGCGCTGATAATCCCGAGTTCAGAGAACGCACAGCGCTGTCACTCCCGAGTTCAGAGAACGCACAGCGCTGTCAATCCCAAGTTCAGAGAACGCACAGCGCTGTCACTCCGGAGTTCAGAGATCGCACAGCGCTGTCACTCCTGAGTTCAGAGAATGCACAGCGCTGTCACTCCCGAGTTCAGAGAACGCACAGCGCTGTCACTCCTGAGTTCAGAGAACGCACAGCGCTGACACTCCCGCATTTAGAGAACACACAGCGCTGTCACTCCCGAGTTCAGAGAACACACAGCGCTGTCACTCCCGAGTTCAGAGAACACACAGCGCTGACACTCCCGAGTTCAGAGAACACACAGCGCTGACACTCCCGAGTTCAGAAACACACAGCGCTGTCACTCCCGAGTTCAGAGAACATACAGCGCTGTCACTCCCGAGTTCAGAGAACACACAGCGCTGACACTCCCGAGTTCAGAGAACACACAGCGCTGTCACTCCCGAGTTCAGAGAACACACAGCGCTGACACTCCCGAGTTCAGAGAACGCACAGCGCTGTCACTCCCGAGTTCAGAGATCGCACAGCGCTGATAATCCCGAGTTCAGAGAACGTACAGCGCTGACACTCCCGAGTTCAGAGAACGCACAGCGCTGTCACTCCCGAGTTCAGAGATCGCACAGCGCTGATAATCCCGAGTTCAGAGAACGTACAGCGTTGACACTCCCGAGTTCAGAGAACGCACAGTGCTGACACTCCCGAGTTCAGAGAACGCACAGCGCTGACACTCCCGAGTTCAGGGAACGCACGGCGCTGACACTCCCGAATTCAGGGAACGCACAGCGCTGACACTCCCGAGTTCAGATAACGCACAGCGCTGACACTCCCGAGTTCAGAGAACGCACAGCGCTGTCACTCCCGAGTTCAGAGAACACACAGCGCTGACACTCCCGAGTTCAGGGAACGCACAGCACTGACACTCCCGAGTTCAGGGAACGCACAGTGTTCACTCCACTGATTTCAGAGAACAGACATCACTGACACTACCGAGTTCAGAGAACGCACAGCGCTGACACTCCCGAGTTCAGAGAACACACAGCGCTGTCACTCCCGAGTTCAGAGAAGGCACAGTGCTGACAATCCCGACTTCAGACAAAACACAACGTAAATACGACTGAATTCAGAGAACGCACAGCGCTGACACTCCCGAGTTCAGAGAAGGCACAGTGCTGACAATCCCGACTTCAGACAAAACACAACGTAAATACGACAGAATTCAGAGAACGCACAGCGCTGTCACTCCCGAGTTCAGAGAACACACATCACTGACACTCCCGAGTTACAGAGAACGCACAGCGCTGATAATCCCGAGTTCAGAGAACGCACAGCGCTGTCACTCCCGAGTTCAGAGAACGCACAGCGCTGTCACTCCCAAGTTCAGAGAACACACAGCGCTGTCACTCCGGAGTTCAGAGATCGCACAGCGCTGTCACTCCTGAGTTCAGAGAACGCACAGCGCTGACACTCCCGCATTTAGAGAACACACAGCGCTGTCACTCCCGAGTTCAGAGAACACACAGCGCTGTCACTCCCGAGTTCAGAGAACACACAGCGCTGACACTCCCGAGTTCAGAAACACACAGCGCTGTCACTCCCGAGTTCAGAGAACACACAGCGCTGTCACTCCCGAGTTCAGAGAAAACACAGCGCTGACACTCCCGAGTTCAGAGAACACACAGCGCTGTCACTCCCGAGTTCAGAGAACACACAGCGCTGACACTCCCGAGTTCAGAGATCGCACAGCGCTGATAATCCCGAGTTCAGAGAACGTACAGCGCTGACACTCCCGAGTTCAGAGAACGCACAGCGCTGTCACTCCCGAGTTCAGAGAACACACAGTGCTGACACTCCCGAGTTCAGAGAACACACAGCGCTGTCACTCCCGAGTTCAGAGAACACACAGCGCTGACACTCCCGAGTTCAGAGAACGCACAGCGCTGTCACTCCCGAGTTCAGAGATCGTACAGCGCTGATAATCCCGAGTTCAGAGAACGTACAGCGTTGACACTCCCGAGTTCAGAGAACGCACAGCGCTGACACTCCCGAGTTCAGGGAACGCACAGCGCTGACACTCCCGAATTCAGGGAACGCACAGCGCTGACACTCCCGAGTTCAGGGAACGCACAGCGCTGACACTCCCGAGTTCAGATAACGCACAGCGCTGACACTCCCGAGTTCAGAGAACGCACAGCGCTGTCACTCCCGAGTTCAGAGAACACACAGCGCTGACACTCCCGAGTTCAGGGAACGCACAGCACTGACACTCCCGAGTTCAGGGAACGCACAGTGTTCACTCCACTGATTTCAGAGAACAGACATCACTGACACTACCGAGTTCAGAGAACGCACAGCGCTGACACTCCCGAGTTCAGAGAACACACAGCGCTGTCACTCCCGAGTTCAGAGAAGGCACAGTGCTGACAATCCCGACTTCAGACAAAACACAACGTAAATACGACTGAATTCAGAGAACGCACAGCGCTGACACTCCCGAGTTCAGAGAAGGCACAGTGCTGACAATCCCGACTTCAGACAAAACACAACGTAAATACGACTGAATTCAGAGAACGCACAGCGCTGTCACTCCCGAGTTCAGAGAACACACAGCGCAGTCACTCCCGAGTTCAGAGAACACACAGCGCTGACACTCCCGAGTTCAGAGAACGCACAGCGCTGTCACTCCCGAGTTCAGCGAACACACAGCGCTGATAATCCCGAGTTCAGAGAACGCACAGCGCTGTCACTCCCGAGTTCAGCGAACACACAGCGCTGATAATCCCGTGTTCAGCAAACACACAGCGCTGACACCCCCGAGTTCAGAGAACGCACAGCGCTGTCACTCCCGAGTTCAGAGAACGCACAGCGCTGTCACTCCCGAGTTCAGAGAACGCACAGCGCTGTCACTCCCGAGTTCAGAGAATGCACAGCGCTGTCACTCCCGAGTTCAGAGAATGCAGAGCGCGGACACTCCCGAGTTCAGAGAACGCACAGCGCTGACACTCCCGAGTTCAGGGAACGCACAGCGCTGTCACTCCCGAGTTCAGAGAACGCACAGCGATGTCACTCCTGAGTTCAGAGAACACACAGCGCTGACACTCCCGAGTTCAGAGAACACACAGCGCTGACACTCCCGAGTTCAGAGAACACACATCACTGACACTCCCGAGTTCAGAGAACACACATCACTGACACTCCCGAGTTACAGAGAACGCACAGCGCTGATAATCCCGAGTTCAGAGAACGCACAGCGCTGTCACTCCCGAGTTCAGAGAACGCACAGCGCTGTCACTCCCAAGTTCAGAGAACGCACAGCGCTGTCACTCCGGAGTTCAGAGATCGCACAGCGCTGTCACTCCTGAGTTCAGAGAATGCACAGCGCTGTCACTCCCGAGTTCAGAGAACGCACAGCGCTGTCAATCCTGAGTTCAGAGAACGCACAGCGCTGACACTCCCGCATTTAGAGAACACACTGCGCTGTCACTCCCGAGTTCAGAGAACACACAGCGCTGTCACTCCCGAGTTCAGAGAACACACAGCGCTGACACTCCCGAGTTCAGAGAACAAACAGCGCTGACACTCCCGAGTTCAGAAACACACAGCGCTGTCACTCCCGAGTTCAGAGAACACACAGCGCTGTCACTCCCGAGTTCAGAGAACACACAGCGCTGACACTCCCGAGTTCAGAGAACACACAGCGCTGTCACTCCCGAGTTCAGAGAACACACAGCTCTGACACTCCCGAGTTCAGAGAACGCACAGCGCTGTCACTCCCGAGTTCAGAGATCGCACAGCGCTGATAATCCCGAGTTCAGAGAACGTACAGCGCTGACACTCCCGAGTTCAGAGAACGCACAGCGCTGTCACTCCCGAGTTCAGAGATCGCACAGCGCTGATAATCCCGAGTTCAGAGAACGTACAGCGCTGACACTCCCGAGTTCAGAGAACACACAGTGCTGACACTCCCGAGTTCAGAGAACACACAACGCTGACACTCCCGAGTTCAGAGAACACACAGCGCTGACACTGCCGAGTTCAGAGAACACACAGCGCTGTCACTCCCGAGTTCAGAGAACACACAGCGCTGACACTCCCGAGTTCAGAGAACGCACAGCGCTGTCACTCCCGAGTTCAGAGAACACACAGCGCTGACACTCCCGAGTTCAGAGAACACACAGCGCTGTCACTCCCGAGTTCAGAGAACACACAGCGCTGTCACTCCCGAGTTCAGACAACACACAGCGCTGACACTCCCGAGTTCAGAGAACACACAGCGCTGTCACTCCCGAGTTCAGACAACACACAGCACTGACACTCCCGAGTTCAGAGAACACACAGCACTGACACTCCCGAGTTCAGAGAACACACAGTGCTGACACTCCCGAGTTCAGAGAACACACAGCGCTGTCACTCCCGAGTTCAGAGAACACACAGCGCTGACACTCCTGCATTTAGAGAACACACAGCGCTGTCACTCCCGAGTTCAGAGAACACACAGCGCTGTCACTCCCGAGTTCAGAGAACACACAGCGCTGTCACTCCCGAGTTCAGAGAACACACAGCGCTGTCACTCCCGAGTTCAGAGAACACACAGCGCTGTCACTCCCGAGTTCAGAGAACACACAGCGCTGACACTCCCGAGTTCAGAGAACACACAGCGCTGTCACTCCCGAGTTCAGAGAACACACAGCGCTGACACTCCCGAGTTCAGAGAACGCACAGCGCTGACACTCCCGAGTTCAGAGAACGCACAGCGCTGTCACTCCCGAGTTCAGAGAACACACAGCGCTGACACTCCCGAGTTCAGAGAACACACAGCGCTGACACTCCCGAGTTCAGAGAACACACAGCGCTGACACTCCCGAGTTCAGAGAACACACAGCGCTGACACTCCCGAGTTCAGAGAACGCACAGCGCTGTCACTCCCGAGTTCAGAGATCGCACAGCGCTGATAATCCCGAGTTCAGAGAACGTACAGCGCTGACACTCCCGAGTTCAGAGAACGCACAGTGCTGACACTCCCGAGTTCAGAGAACGCACAGCGCTGATAATCCCGAGTTCAGAGAACGCACAGCGCTGTCACTCCCGAGTTCAGAGAACGCACAGCGCTGTCACTCCCGAGTTCAGAGAACGCACAGCGCTGTCACTCCGGAGTTCAGAGATCGCACAGCGCTGTCACTCCCGAGTTCAGAGAATGCACAGCGCTGTCACTCCCGAGTTCAGAGAACGCACAGCGCTGTCACTCCCGAGTTCAGAGATCGCACAGCGCTGATAATCCCGAGTTCAGAGAACGTACAGCGCTGACACTCCCGAGTTCAGAGAACGCACAGTGCTGACACTCCCGAGTTCAGAGAACGCACAGCGCTGATAATCCCGAGTTCAGAGAACGCACAGCGCTGTCACTCCCGAGTTCAGAGAATGCACAGCGCTGTCACTCCCGAGTTCAGAGAACGCACAGCGCTGTCACTCCGGAGTTCAGAGATCGCACAGCGCTGTCACTCCCGAGTTCAGAGAATGCACAGCGCTGTCATTCCCGAGTTCAGAGAACGCACAGCGCTGACACTCCCGAGTTCAGGGAACGCACAGCGCTGTCACTCCCGAGTTCAGAGAACGCACAGCGCTGTCACTCCTGAGTTCAGAGAACACACAGCGCTGACACTCCCAAGTTCAGAGAAGGCACAGCGCTGACACTCCCGAGTTCAGAGAACACACAGCACTGACACTCCCGAGTTCAGAGAGCGTACAGCACTGACACTCCCAAGTTCAGAGAAGGCACAGCGCTGTCACTCCTGAGTTCAGAGAACACACAGCGCTGACACTCCCAAGTTCAGAGAAGGCACAGCGCTGACACTCCCGAGTTCAGAGAAGGCACAGCGCTGACACTCCCGAGTTCAGAGAACACACAGCACTGACACTCCCGAGTTCAGAGAGCGTACAGCACTGACACTCCCAAGTTCAGAGAAGGCACAGCGCTGTCACTCCTGAGTTCAGAGAACACACAGCGCTGACACTCCCAAGTTCAGAGAAGGCACAGCGCTGACACTCCCGAGTTCAGAGAACGCACAGCGCTGACACTCCCAAGTTCAGAGAAGGCACAGTGCTGACACTCATGAGTTCAGAGAACGCACAGCGCTGACACTCCCGCATTTAGAGAACACACAGCGCTGTCACTCCCGAGTTCAGAGAACACACAGCGCTGACACTCCCGAGTTCAGAGAACACACAGCGCTGACACTCCCGAGTTCAGAGAACACACAGCGCTGTCACTCCCGACTTCAGAGAACACACAGCGCTCTCACTCCCGAGTTCAGAGAACACACAGCGCTGACACTCCCGAGTTCAGAGAACACACAGCGCTGTCACTCCCGAGTTCAGAGAACACACAGCGCTGACACTCCCGAGTTCAGAGAACGCACAGCGCTGACACTCCCAAGTTCAGAGAAGGCACAGCGCTGACACTCATGAGTTCAGAGAACGCACAGCGCTGAAACTCCCGCATTTAGAGAACACACAGCGCTGTCACTCCCGAGTTCAGAGAACACACAGCGCTGTCACTCCCGAGTTCAGAGAACACACAGCGCTGACACTCCCGAGTTCAGAGAACACACCGCGCTGACACTCCCGAGTTCAGAAACACACAGCGCTGTCACTCCCGAGTTCAGAGAACACACAGCGCTGTCACTCCAAGTTCAGAGAACACACAGCGCTGACACTCCCGAGTTCGGAGAATACACAGCGCTGTCACTCCCGAGTTCAGAGAACACACAGCGCTGACACTCCCGAGTTCAGAGAACACACAGCGCTGTCACTCCCGAGTTCAGAGATCGCACAGCGCTGATAATCCCGGGTTCAGAGAACGTACAGCGCTGACACTCCCGAGTTCAGAGAACGCACAGCGCTGTCACTCCCGAGTTCAGAGAACACACAGTGCTGACACTCCCGAGTTCAGAGAACACACAGCGCTGACACTCCCGAGTTCAGAGATCACACAGCGCTGACACTGCCGAGTTCAGAGAACACACAGCGCTGACACTCCCGAGTTCAGAGAACGCACAGCGCTGTCACTCCCGAGTTCAGCGAACACACAGCGCTGACACTCCCGAGTTCAGAGAACGCACAGCGCTGACACTCCCAAGTTCAGAGAAGGCACAGCGCTGACACTCATGAGTTCAGAGAACGCACAGCGCTGAAACTCCCGCATTTAGAGAACACACAGCGCTGTCACTCCCGAGTTCAGAGAACACACAGCGCTGTCACTCCCGAGTTCAGAGAACACACAGCGCTGACACTCCCGAGTTCAGAGAACGCACAGCGCTGACACTCCCAAGTTCAGAGAAGGCACAGCGCTGACACTCATGAGTTCAGAGAACGCACAGCGCTGAAACTCCCGCATTTAGAGAACACACAGCGCTGTCACTCCCGACTTCAGAGAACACACAGCGCTGTCACTCCCGAGTTCAGAGAACACACAGCGCTGACACTCCCGAGTTCAGAGAACACACCGCGCTGACACTCCCGAGTTCAGAAACACACAGCGCTGTCACTCCCGAGTTCAGAGAACACACAGCGCTGTCACTCCAAGTTCAGAGAACACACAGCGCTGACACTCCCGAGTTCGGAGAATACACAGCGCTGTCACTCCCGAGTTCAGAGAACACACAGCGCTGACACTCCCGAGTTCAGAGAACACACAGCGCTGTCACTCCCGAGTTCAGAGATCGCACAGCGCTGATAATCCCGGGTTCAGAGAACGTACAGCGCTGACACTCCCGAGTTCAGAGAACGCACAGCGCTGTCACTCCCGAGTTCAGAGAACACACAGTGCTGACACTCCCGAGTTCAGAGAACACACAGCGCTGACACTCCCGAGTTCAGAGATCACACAGCGCTGACACTGCCGAGTTCAGAGAACACACAGCGCTGACACTCCCGAGTTCAGAGAACGCACAGCGCTGTCACTCCCGAGTTCAGCGAACACACAGCGCTGATAATCCCGAGTTCAGCAAACACACAGCGCTGACACCCCCGAGTTCAGAGAACGCACAGCGCTGTCACTCCCGAGTTCAGAGAACGCACAGCGCTGTCACTCCCGAGTTCAGAGAACGCACAGCGCTGTCACTCCCGAGTTCAGAGAACGCACAGCGCTGTCACTCCGGAGTTCAGAGATCGCATAGCGCTGTAACTCCTGAGTTCAGAGAATGCAGAGCGCGGACACTACCGAGTTCAGAGAACGCACAGCGCTGACACTCCCGAGTTCAGGGAACGCACAGCGCTGTCACTCCCGAGTTCAGAGAACGCACAGCGCTGTCACTCCTGAGTTCAGAGAACACACAGCGCTGACACTCCCGAGTTCAGAGAACACACAGCGCTGACACTCCCGAGTTCAGAGAACACACATCACTGACACTCCCGAGTTCAGAGAACACACATCACTGACACTCCCGAGTTACAGAGAACGCACAGCGCTGATAATCCCGAGTTCAGAGAACGCACAGCGCTGTCACTCCCGAGTTCAGAGAACGCACAGCGCTGTCACTCCCAAGTTCAGAGAACGCACAGCGCTGTCACTCCGGAGTTCAGAGATCGCACAGCGCTGTCACTCCTGAGTTCAGAGAATGCACAGCGCTGTCACTCCCGAGTTCTGAGAACGCACAGCGCTGTCACTCCCGAGTTCAGAGAACACACAGCGCTGTCACTCCCGAGTTCAGAGAACACACAGCGCTGACACTCCCGAGTTCAGAGAACACACAGCGCTGACACTCCCGAGTTCAGAAACACACAGCGCTGTCACTCCCGAGTTCAGAGAACACACAGCGCTGTCACTCCCGAGTTCAGAGAACACACAGCGCTGACACTCCCGAGTTCAGAGAACACACAGCTTTGTCACTCCCGAGTTCAGAGAACACACAGCGCTGACACTCCCGAGTTCAGAGAACGCACAGCGCTGTCACTCCCGAGTTCAGAGATCGCACAGCGCTGATAATCCCGAGTTCAGAGAACGTACAGCGCTGACACTCCCGAGTTCAGAGAACGCACAGCGCTGTCACTCCCGAGTTCAGAGAACACACAGTGCTGACAATCCCGAGTTCAGAGAACACACAATGCTGACACTCCCGAGTTCAGAGAACACACAGCGCTGACACTGCCGAGTTCAGAGAACACACAGCGCTGTCACGCCCGAGTTCAGAGAACACACAGCGCTGACACTCCCGAGTTCAGAGAACGCACAGCGCTGTCACTCCCGAGTTCAGAGAACACACAGCGCTGACACTCCAGAGTTCAGAGAACACACAGCGCTGTCACTCCCGAGTTCAGAGAACACACAGCGCTGTCACTCCCGAGTTCAGACAACACACAGCGCTGACACTCCCGAGTTCAGAGAACGCACAGCGCTGACACTCCCGAGTTCAGAGAACACACAGCGTTGTCACTCCCGAGTTCAGAGAACGCACAGCGCTGTCACTCCCGACTTCCGAGAACACACAGCGCTGTCACTCCCGAGTTCAGAGAACACACAGCGCTAACACTCCCGAGTTCAGAGAACACACAGCGCTGACACTCCCGAGTTCAGAGAACACACAGCGCTGTCACTCCCGAGTTCAGAGAACGCACAGCGCTGTCACTCCCGAGTTCAGAGAACAAACAGCGCTGACACTCCCGATTTCAGAGAACACACAGCGCTGACACTCCCGAGTTCAGAGAACACACAGCGCTGACACTCCCGAGTTCAGAGAACACACAGCGCTGTCACTCCCGAGTTCAGAGAACACACAGCGCTGACACTCCCGAGTTCAGAGAACGCACAGCGCTGTCACTCCCGAGTTCAGAGAACGTACAGCGCTGATAATCCCGAGTTCAGAGAACGCACAGCGCTGTCACTCCCGAGTTCAGAGAACGCACAGCGCTGTCACTCCCGAGTTCAGAGAACGCACAGCGCTGTCACTCCCGAGTTCAGAGAACGCACAGCGCTGTCACTCCGGAGCTCAGAGAACACACAGCGCTGTCACTCCCGAGTTCAGAGATCGCACAGCGCTGATTATCCCGAGTTCAGAGAACGTACAGCGCTGACACTCCCGAGTTCAGAGAACGCACAGCGCTGACACTCCCGAGTTCAGGGAACGCACAGCGCTGTCACTCCGGAGTTCAGAGAACGCACAGCGCTGTCACTCCTGAGTTCAGAGAACACACAGCGCTGACACTCCCGAGTTCATAGAAGGCACAGCGCTGACACTCCCGAGTTCAGAGAACACACAGCACTGACACTCCCGAGTTCAGAGAGCGCACAGCACTGACACTCCCAAGTTCAGAGAAGGCACAGCGCTGTCACTCCTGAGTTCAGAGAACACACAGCGCTGACACTCCCATGTTCAGAGAAGGCACAGCGCTGACACTCCCGAGTTCAGAGAACGCACAGCGCTGACACTCCCAAGTTCAGAGAAGGCACAGTGCTGACACTCATGAGTTCAGAGAACGCACAGCGCTGACACTCCCGCATTTAGAGCACACACAGCGCTGTCACTCCCGAGTTCAGAGAACACACAGCGCTGACACTCCCGAGTTCAGAGAACACACAGCGCTGACACTCCCGAGTTCAGAGAACACACAGCGCTGTCACTCCCGAGTTCAGAGAACACACAGCGCTGTCACTCCCGAGTTCAGAGAACAAACAGCGCTGACGCTCCCGAGTTCAGAGAACACACAGCGCTGTCACTCCCGAGTTCAGAGAACACACAGCGCTGACACTCCCGAGTTCAGAGAACGCACAGCGCTGACACTCCCAAGTTCAGAGAAGGCACAGCGCTGACACTCATGAGTTCAGAGAACGCACAGCGCTGAAACTCCCGCATTTAGAGAACACACAGCGCTGTCACTCCCGAGTTCAGAGAACACACAGCGCTGTCACTCCCGAGTTCAGAGAACACACAGCGCTGACACTCCCGAGTTCAGAGAACACACAGCGCTGACACTCCCGAGTTCAGAAACACACAGCGCTGTCACTCCCGAGTTCAGAGAACACACAGCGCTGTCACTCCCGAGTTCAGAGAACACACAGCGCTGACACTCCCGAGTTCAGAGAATACACAGCGTGTCACTCCCGAGTTCAGAGAACACACAGCGCTGACACTCCCGAGTTCAGAGAACGCACAGCGCTGTCACTCCCGAGTTCAGAGATCGCACAGCGCTGATAATCCCGAGTTCAGAGAACGTACAGCGCTGACACTCCCGAGTTCAGAGAAAGCACAGCGCTGTCACTCCCGAGTTCAGAGAACACACAGTGCTGACACTCCCGAGTTCAGAGAACACACAGCGCTGACACTCCCGCGTTCAGAGAACACACAGCGCTGACACTGCCGAGTTCAGAGAACACACAGCGCTGACACTCCCGAGTTCAGAGAACACACAGCGCTGACACTCCCAAGTTCAGAGAACGCACAGCGCTGTCATTCCCGAGTTCAGAGAACACACAGCGCTGACACTCCCGAGTTCAGAGAACACACAGCGCTGTCACTCCCGAGTTCAGAGAACACACAGCGCTGTCACTCCCGAGTTCAGACAACACACAGCGCTGACACTCCCGAGTTCAGAGAACACACAGCGCTGTCACTCCCGAGTTCAGACAACACACAGCACTGACACTCCCGAGTTCAGAGAACACACAGCACTGACACTCCCGAGTTCAGAGAACACACAGTGCTGACACTCCCGAGTTCAGAGAACACACAGCGCTGACACTCCTGCATTTAGAGAACACACAGCGCTGTCACTCCCGAGTTCAGAGAACACACAGCGCTGTCACTCCCGAGTTCAGAGAACGCACAGCGCTGTCACTCCCGAGTTCAGAGAACGCACAGCGCTGTCACTCCCGAGTTCAGAGAACACACAGCGTTGTCACTCCCGAGTTCAGAGAACGCACAGCGCTGTCACTCCCGAGTTCCGAGAACACACAGCGCTGCAACTCCCGAGTTCAGAGAACACACAGCGCTAACACTCCCGAGTTCAGAGAACACACAGCGCTGACACTCCCGAGTTCAGAGAACACACAGCGCTGTCACTCCCGAGTTCAGAGAACACACAGCGCTGACACTCCCGATTTCAGAGAACACACAGCGCTGACACTCCCGAGTTCAGAGAACACACAGCGCTGTCACTCCCGAGTTCAGAGAACACACAGCGCTGACACTCCCGAGTTCAGAGAACGCACAGCGCTGACACTCCCGAGTTCAGAGAACACACAGTGCTGACACTCCCGAGTTCAGAGATCGCACAGCGCTGATAAACCCGAGTTCAGAGAACGTACAGCGTTGACACTCCCGAGTTCAGAGAACGCACAGTGCTGACACTCCCGAGTTCAGAGAACGTACAGCGCTGATAATCCCGAGTTCAGAGAACGCACAGCGCTGTCACTCCCGAGTTCAGAGAACGCACAGCGCTGTCACTCCCGAGTTCAGAGAACGCACAGCGCTGTCACTCCCGAGTTCAGAGAACGCACAGCGCTGTCACTCCGGAGCTCAGAGAACACACAGCGCTGTCACTCCCGAGTTCAGAGAACACACTGCGCTGACACTCCCGAGTTCAGAGAACGCACAGCGCTGACACTCCCGAGTTCAGAGAACACACAGCGCTGTCACTCCCGAGTTCAGAGAACACACAGCGCTGACACTCCCGAGTTAAGAGAACACACAGCGCTGACACTCCCGAGTTCAGAGAACACACAGCGCTGACACTCCCGAGTTCAGAGAACACACAGCGCTGACACTCCCGAGTTCAGAGAACACACAGCGCTGACACTCCCGAGTTCAGAGAACGCACAGCGCTGTCACTCCCGAGTTCAGAGATCGCACAGCGCTGATCATCCCGAGTTCAGAGAACGTACAGCGCTGACACTCCCGAGTTCAGAGAACGCACAGCGCTGACACTCCCGACTTCAGGGAACGCACAGCGCTGTCACTCCCGAGTTCAGAGAACGCACAGCGCTGTCACTCCTGAGTTCAGAGAACACACAGCGCTGACACTCCCAAGTTCAGAGAAGACACAGCGCTGACACTCCCGAGTTCAGAGAACACACAGCACTGACACTCCCGAGTTCAGAGAGCGCACAGCACTGACACTCCCAAGTTCAGAGAAGGCACAGCGCTGTCACTCCTGAGTTCAGAGAACACACAGCGCTGACACTCCCAAGTTCAGAGAAGGCACAGCGCTGACACGCCCGAGTTCAGAGAAGGCACAGCGCTGACACTCCCGAGTTCAGAGAACACACAGCACTGACACTCCCGAGTTCAGAGAGCGCACAGCACTGACACTCCCAAGTTCAGAGAAGGCACAGCGCTGTCACTCCTGAGTTCAGAGAACACACAGCGCTGACACTCCCAAGTTCAGAGAAGGCACAGCGCTGACACTCCCGAGTTCAGAGAACGCACAGCGCTGACACTCCCAAGTTCAGAGAAGGCACAGTGCTGACACTCATGAGTTCAGAGAACGCACAGCGCTGACACTCCCGCATTTAGAGAACACACAGCGCTGTCACTCCCGAGTTCAGAGAACACACAGCGCTGACACTCCCGAGTTCAGAGACCACACAGCGCTGACACTCCCGAGTTCAGAGAACACACAGCGCTGTCACTCCCGAGTTCAGAGAACACACAGCGCTGTCACTCCCGAGTTCAGAGAACACACAGCGCTGTCACTCCCGAGTTCAGGGAACACACAGCGCTGACACTCCCGAGTTCAGAGAACGCACAGCGCTGTCACTCCCGAGTTCAGAGAACGCACAGCGCTGACACTCCCGAGTTCAGAGAACACACAGCGCTGTCACTCCCGAGTTCAGAGAACACACAGCGCTGTCACTCCCGAGTTCAGACAACACACAGCGCTGACACTCCCGAGTTCAGAGAACACACAGCGCTGTCACTCCCGAGTTCAGACAACACACAGCACTGTCACTCCCGAGTTCAGAGAACACACAGCACTGACACTCCCGAGTTCAGAGAACACACAGTGCTGACACTCCCGAGTTCAGAGAACACACAGCGCTGTCACTCCCGAGTTCAGAGAACGCACAGCGCTGTCACTCCTGAGTTCAGAGAACACACAGCGCTGACACTCCCGAGTTCAGAGAACACACAGCGCTGTCACTCCTGAGTTCAGAGAACACACAGCGCTGACACTCCCAAGTTCAGAGAAGGCACAGCGCTGACACTCATGAGTTCAGAGAACACACAGCGCTGACACTCCCGAGTTCAGAGAACACACAGCGCTGACACTCCCGAGTTCAGAGAACACACAGCGCTGACACTCCCGAGTTCAGAGAACACACAGCGCTGACACTCCCGAGTTCAGAGAACACACAGCGCTGACACTCCCGAGTTCAGAGAACGCACAGCGCTGTCACTCCCGAGTTCAGAGATCGCACAGCGCTGATAATCCCGAGTTCAGAGAACGTACAGCGCTGACACTCCCGAGTTCAGAGAAAGCACAGCGCTGTCACTCCCGAGTTCAGAGAACACACAGTGCTGACACTCCCGAGTTCAGAGAACACACAGCGCTGACACTCCCGCGTTCAGAGAACACACAGCGCTGACACTGCCGAGTTCAGAGAACACACAGCGCTGACACTCCCGAGTTCAGAGAACACACAGCGCTGACACTCCCAAGTTCAGAGAACGCACAGCGCTGTCATTCCCGAGTTCAGAGAACACACAGCGCTGACACTCCCGAGTTCAGAGAACACACAGCGCTGTCACTCCCGAGTTCAGAGAACACACAGCGCTGTCACTCCCGAGTTCAGACAACACACAGCGCTGACACTCCCGAGTTCAGAGAACACACAGCGCTGTCACTCCCGAGTTCAGACAACACACAGCACTGACACTCCCGAGTTCAGAGAACACACAGCACTGACACTCCCGAGTTCAGAGAACACACAGTGCTGACACTCCCGAGTTCAGAGAACACACAGCGCTGACACTCCTGCATTTAGAGAACACACAGCGCTGTCACTCCCGAGTTCAGAGAACACACAGCGCTGTCACTCCCGAGTTCAGAGAACACACAGCGCTGTCACTCCCGAGTTCAGAGAACGCACAGCGCTGTCACTCCCGAGTTCAGAGAACGCACAGCGCTGTCACTCCCGAGTTCAGAGAACACACAGCGTTGTCACTCCCGAGTTCAGAGAACGCACAGCGCTGTCACTCCCGAGTTCCGAGAACACACAGCGCTGCAACTCCCGAGTTCAGAGAACACACAGCGCTAACACTCCCGAGTTCAGAGAACACACAGCGCTGACACTCCCGAGTTCAGAGAACACACAGCGCTGTCACTCCCGAGTTCAGAGAACGCACAGCGCTGTCACTCCCGAGTTCAGAGAACACACAGCGCTGACACTCCCGATTTCAGAGAACACACAGCGCTGACACTCCCGAGTTCAGAGAACACACAGCGCTGTCACTCCCGAGTTCAGAGAACACACAGCGCTGACACTCCCGAGTTCAGAGAACGCACAGCGCTGACACTCCCGAGTTCAGAGAACACACAGTGCTGACACTCCCGAGTTCAGAGATCGCACAGCGCTGATAAACCCGAGTTCAGAGAACGTACAGCGTTGACACTCCCGAGTTCAGAGAACGCACAGTGCTGACACTCCCGAGTTCAGAGAACGTACAGCGCTGATAATCCCGAGTTCAGAGAACGCACAGCGCTGTCACTCCCGAGTTCAGAGAACGCACAGCGCTGTCACTCCCGAGTTCAGAGAACGCACAGCGCTGTCACTCCCGAGTTCAGAGAACGCACAGCGCTGTCACTCCTGAGCTCAGAGAACACACAGCGCTGTCACTCCCGAGTTCAGAGAACACACTGCGCTGACACTCCCGAGTTCAGAGAACGCACAGCGCTGACACTCCCGAGTTCAGAGAACACACAGCGCTGTCACTCCCGAGTTCAGAGAACACACAGCGCTGACACTCCCGAGTTAAGAGAACACACAGCGCTGACACTCCCGAGTTCAGAGAACACACAGCGCTGACACTCCCGAGTTCAGAGAACACACAGCGCTGACACTCCCGAGTTCAGAGAACACACAGCGCTGACACTCCCGAGTTCAGAGAACGCACAGCGCTGTCACTCCCGAGTTCAGAGATCGCACAGCGCTGATCATCCCGAGTTCAGAGAACGTACAGCGCTGACACTCCCGAGTTCAGAGAACGCACAGCGCTGACACTCCCGACTTCAGGGAACGCACAGCGCTGTCACTCCCGAGTTCAGAGAACGCACAGCGCTGTCACTCCTGAGTTCAGAGAACACACAGCGCTGACACTCCCAAGTTCAGAGAAGACACAGCGCTGACACTCCCGAGTTCAGAGAACACACAGCACTGACACTCCCGAGTTCAGAGAGCGCACAGCACTGACACTCCCAAGTTCAGAGAAGGCACAGCGCTGTCACTCCTGAGTTCAGAGAACACACAGCGCTGACACTCCCAAGTTCAGAGAAGGCACAGCGCTGACACGCCCGAGTTCAGAGAAGGCACAGCGCTGACACTCCCGAGTTCAGAGAACACACAGCACTGACACTCCCGAGTTCAGAGAGCGCACAGCACTGACACTCCCAAGTTCAGAGAAGGCACAGCGCTGTCACTCCTGAGTTCAGAGAACACACAGCGCTGACACTCCCAAGTTCAGAGAAGGCACAGCGCTGACACTCCCGAGTTCAGAGAACGCACAGCGCTGACACTCCCAAGTTCAGAGAAGGCACAGTGCTGACACTCATGAGTTCAGAGAACGCACAGCGCTGACACTCCCGCATTTAGAGAACACACAGCGCTGTCACTCCCGAGTTCAGAGAACACACAGCGCTGACACTCCCGAGTTCAGAGACCACACAGCGCTGACACTCCCGAGTTCAGAGAACACACAGCGCTGTCACTCCCGAGTTCAGAGAACACACAGCGCTGTCACTCCCGAGTTCAGAGAACACACAGCGCTGTCACTCCCGAGTTCAGGGAACACACAGCGCTGACACTCCCGAGTTCAGAGAACGCACAGCGCTGTCACTCCCGAGTTCAGAGAACGCACAGCGCTGACACTCCCGAGTTCAGAGAACACACAGCGCTGTCACTCCCGAGTTCAGAGAACACACAGCGCTGTCACTCCCGAGTTCAGACAACACACAGCGCTGACACTCCCGAGTTCAGAGAACACACAGCGCTGTCACTCCCGAGTTCAGACAACACACAGCACTGTCACTCCCGAGTTCAGAGAACACACAGCACTGACACTCCCGAGTTCAGAGAACACACAGTGCTGACACTCCCGAGTTCAGAGAACACACAGCGCTGTCACTCCCGAGTTCAGAGAACGCACAGCGCTGTCACTCCTGAGTTCAGAGAACACACAGCGCTGACACTCCCGAGTTCAGAGAACACACAGCGCTGTCACTCCTGAGTTCAGAGAACACACAGCGCTGACACTCCCAAGTTCAGAGAAGGCACAGCGCTGACACTCATGAGTTCAGAGAACACACAGCGCTGACACTCCCGAGTTCAGAGAACACACAGCGCTGACACTCCCGAGTTCAGAGAACACACAGCGCTGACACTCCCGAGTTCAGAGAACACACAGCGCTGACACTCCCGAGTTCAGAGAACACACAGCGCTGACACTCCCGAGTTCAGAGAACGCACAGCGCTGTCACTCCCGAGTTCAGAGATCGCACAGCGCTGATAATCCCGAGTTCAGAGAACGTACAGCGCTGACACTCCCGAGTTCAGAGAACGCACAGTGCTGACACTCCCGAGTTCAGAGAACGCACAGCGCTGATAATCCCGAGTTCAGAGAACGCACAGCGCTGTCACTCCCGAGTTCAGAGAACGCACAGCGCTGTCACTCCTGAGTTCAGAGAACGCACAGCGCTGTCACTCCGGAGTTCAGAGATCGCACAGCGCTGTCACTCCTGAGTTCAGAGAATGCACAGCGCTGTCACTCCCGAGTTCAGAGAACGCACAGCGCTGACACTCCCGAGTTCAGAGAACACACAGCGTTGTCACTCCCGAGTTCAGAGAACGCACAGCGCTGTCACTCCCGAGTTCCGAGAACACACAGCGCTGTCACTCCCGAGTTCAGAGAACACACAGCGCTAACACTCCCGAGTTCAGAGAACACACAGCGCTGACACTCCCGAGTTCAGAGAACACACAGCGCTGTCACTCCCGAGTTCAGAGAACGCACAGCGCTGTCACTCACGGGTTCAGAGAACACACAGCGCTGACACTCCCGATTTCAGAGAACACACAGCGCTGACACTCCCGAGTTCAGAGAACACACAGCGCTGACACTCCCGAGTTCAGAGAACAAACAGCGCTGTCACTCCCGAGTTCAGAGAACACACAGCGCTGACACTCCCGAGTTCAGAGAACGCACAGCGCTGACACTCCCGAGTTCAGAAAACGCACAGTGCTGACACTCCCGAGTTCAGAGATTGCACAGCGCTGATAATCCCGAGTTCAGAGAACGTACAGCGTTGACACTCCCGAGTTCAGAGAACGCACAGTGCTGACACTCCCGAGTTCAGAGAACGTACAGCGCTGATAATCCCGAGTTCAGAGAACGCACAGCGCTGTCACTCCCGAGTTCAGAGAACGCACAGCGCTGTCACTCCCGAGTTCAGAGAACGCACAGCGCTGTCACTCCCGAGTTCAGAGAACGCACAGCGCTGTCACTCCGGAGTTCAGAGAACACACAGCGCTGTCACTCCCGAGTTCAGAGAACACACAGCGCTGACACTCCCGAGTTCAGAGAACGCACAGCGCTGACACTCCCGAGTTCAGAGAACACACAGCGCTGACACTCCCGAGTTCAGAGAACGCACAGCGCTGACACACCCGAGTTCAGAGAACACACAGCGCTGACACTCCGGAGTTCAGAGAACACACAGCGCTGACACTCCCGAGTTCAGAGAACACACAGCGCTGTCACTCCCGAGTTCAGAGATCGCACAGCGCTGATTATCCCGAGTTCAGAGAACGTACAGCGCTGACACTCCCGAGTTCAGAGAACGCACAGCGCTGACACTCCCGAGTTCAGGCAACGCACAGCGCTGTCACTCCCGAGTTCAGAGAACGCACAGCGCTGTCACTCCTGAGTTCAGAGAACACACAGCGCTGACACTCCCAAGTTCAGAGAAGGCACAGCGCTGACACTCCCGAGTTCAGAGAACACACAGCACTGACACTCCCGAGTTCAGAGAGCGCACAGCACTGACACTCCCAAGTTCAGAGAAGGCACAGCGCTGTCACTCCTGAGTTCAGAGAACACACAGCGCTGACACTCCCAAGTTCAGAGAAGGCACAGCGCTGACACTCCCGAGTTCAGAGAAGGCACAGCGCTGACACTCCCGAGTTCAGAGAACACACAGCACTGACACTCCCGAGTTCAGAGAGCGCACAGCACTGACACTCCCAAGTTCAGAGAAGGCACAGCGCTGTCACTCCCAAGTTCAGAGAACACACAGCGCTGACACTCCCAAGTTCACAGAAGGCACAGCGCTGACACTCCCGAGTTCAGAGAACGCACAGCGCTGACACTCCCAAGTTCAGAGAAGGCACAGTGCTGACACTCATGAGTTCAGAGAACGCACAGCGCTGACACTCCCGCATTTAGAGAACACACAGCGCTGTCACTCCCGAGTTCAGAGAACACACAGCGCTGACACTCCCGAGTTCAGAGAACACACAGCGCTGACACTCCCGAGTTCAGAGAACACACAGCGCTGTCACTCCCGAGTTCAGAGAACACACAGCGCTGTCACTCCCGAGTTCAGAGAACACACAGCGCTGACACTCCCGAGTTCAGAGAACACACAGCGCTGTCACTCCCGAGTTCAGGGAACACACAGCGCTGACACTCCCGAGTTCAGAGAACGCACAGCGCTGTCACTCCCGAGTTCAGAGATCGCACAGCGCTGATAATCCCGAGTTCAGAGAACACACAGCGCTGACACTCCCGAGTTCAGAGAACGCACAGCGCTGTCACTCCCGAGTTCAGAGAACACACAGCGCTGACACTCCCGAGTTCAGAGAACACACAGCGCTGTCACTCCCGAGTTCAGAGATCACACAGCGCTGTCACTCCCGAGTTCAGACAACACACAGCGCTGACACTCCCGAGTTCAGAGAACACACAGCGCTGTCACTCCCGAGTTCAGACAACACACAGCACTGTCACTCCCGAGTTCAGAGAACACACAGCACTGACACTCCCGAGTTCAGAGAACACACAGTGCTGACACTCCCGAGTTCAGAGAACACACAGCGCTGTCACTCCCGAGTTCAGAGAACACACAGCGCTGACTCTCCTGCATTTAGAGAACACACAGCGCTGTCACTCCCGAGTTCAGAGAACGCACAGCGCTGTCACTCCTGAGTTCAGAGAACACACAGCGCTGACACTCCCAAGTTCAGAGAAGGCACAGCGCTGACACTCCCGAGTTCAGAGAACACACAGCGCTGACACTCCCGAGTTCAGAGAACGCACAGCGCTGACACTCCCAAGTTCAGAGAACACACAGCGCTGACACTCCCGAGTTCAGAGAACACACAGCGTTGTCACTCCCGAGTTCAGAGAACGCACAGCGCTGTCACTCCCGAGTTCCGAGAACACACAGCGCTGTCACTCCCGAGTTCAGAGAACACACAGCGCTAACACTCCCGAGTTCAGAGAACACACAGCGCTGACACTCCCGAGTTCAGAGAACACACAGCGCTGTCACTCCCGAGTTCAGAGAACGCACAGCGCTGTCACTCACGAGTTCAGAGAACACACAGCGCTGACACTCCCGATTTCAGAGAACACACAGCGCTGACACTCCCGAGTTCAGAGAACACACAGCGCTGACACTCCCGAGTTCAGAGAACAAACAGCGCTGTCACTCCCGAGTTCAGAGAACACACAGCGCTGACACTCCCGAGTTCAGAGAACGCACAGCGCTGACACTCCCGAGTTCAGAGAACGCACAGTGCTGACACTCCCGAGTTCAGAGATTGCACAGCGCTGATAATCCCGAGTTCAGAGAACGTACAGCGTTGACACTCCCGAGTTCAGAGAACGCACAGTGCTGACACTCCCGAGTTCAGAGAACGTACAGCGCTGATAATCCCGAGTTCAGAGAACGCACAGCGCTGTCACTCCCGAGTTCAGAGAACGCACAGCGCTGTCACTCCCGAGTTCAGAGAACGCACAGCGCTGTCACTCCCGAGTTCAGAGAACGCACAGCGCTGTCACTCCGGAGTTCAGAGAACACACAGCGCTGTCACTCCCGAGTTCAGAGAACACACAGCGCTGACACTCCCGAGTTCAGAGAACGCACAGCGCTGACACTCCCGAGTTCAGAGAACACACAGCGCTGACACTCCCGAGTTCAGAGAACGCACAGCGCTGACACTCCCGAGTTCAGAGAACACACAGCGCTGACACTCCCGAGTTCAGAGAACACACAGCGCTGACACTCCCGAGTTCAGAGAACACACAGCGCTGTCACTCCCGAGTTCAGAGATCGCACAGCGCTGATTATCCCGAGTTCAGAGAACGTACAGCGCTGACACTCCCGAGTTCAGAGAACGCACAGCGCTGACACTCCCGAGTTCAGGGAACGCACAGCGCTGTCACTCCCGAGTTCAGAGAACGCACAGCGCTGTCACTCCTGAGTTCAGAGAACACACAGCGCTGACACTCCCAAGTTCAGAGAAGGCACAGCGCTGACACTCCCGAGTTCAGAGAACACACAGCACTGACACTCCCGAGTTCAGAGAGCGCACAGCACTGACACTCCCAAGTTCAGAGAAGGCACAGCGCTGTCACTCCTGAGTTCAGAGAACACACAGCGCTGACACTCCCAAGTTCAGAGAAGGCACAGCGCTGACACTCCCGAGTTCAGAGAAGGCACAGCGCTGACACTCCCGAGTTCAGAGAACACACAGCACTGACACTCCCGAGTTCAGAGAGCGCACAGCACTGACACTCCCAAGTTCAGAGAAGGCACAGCGCTGTCACTCCCAAGTTCAGAGAACACACAGCGCTGACACTCCCAAGTTCACAGAAGGCACAGCGCTGACACTCCCGAGTTCAGAGAACGCACAGCGCTGACACTCCCAAGTTCAGAGAAGGCACAGTGCTGACACTCATGAGTTCAGAGAACGCACAGCGCTGACACTCCCGCATTTAGAGAACACACAGCGCTGTCACTCCCGAGTTCAGAGAACACACAGCGCTGACACTCCCGAGTTCAGAGAACACACAGCGCTGACACTCCCGAGTTCAGAGAACACACAGCGCTGTCACTCCCGAGTTCAGAGAACACACAGCGCTGTCACTCCCGAGTTCAGAGAACACACAGCGCTGACACTCCCGAGTTCAGAGAACACACAGCGCTGTCACTCCCGAGTTCAGGGAACACACAGCGCTGACACTCCCGAGTTCAGAGAACGCACAGCGCTGTCACTCCCGAGTTCAGAGATCGCACAGCGCTGATAATCCCGAGTTCAGAGAACACACAGCGCTGACACTCCCGAGTTCAGAGAACGCACAGCGCTGTCACTCCCGAGTTCAGAGAACACACAGCGCTGACACTCCCGAGTTCAGAGAACACACAGCGCTGTCACTCCCGAGTTCAGAGATCACACAGCGCTGTCACTCCCGAGTTCAGACAACACACAGCGCTGACACTCCCGAGTTCAGAGAACACACAGCGCTGTCACTCCCGAGTTCAGACAACACACAGCACTGTCACTCCCGAGTTCAGAGAACACACAGCACTGACACTCCCGAGTTCAGAGAACACACAGTGCTGACACTCCCGAGTTCAGAGAACACACAGCGCTGTCACTCCCGAGTTCAGAGAACACACAGCGCTGACTCTCCTGCATTTAGAGAACACACAGCGCTGTCACTCCCGAGTTCAGAGAACGCACAGCGCTGTCACTCCTGAGTTCAGAGAACACACAGCGCTGACACTCCCAAGTTCAGAGAAGGCACAGCGCTGACACTCCCGAGTTCAGAGAACACACAGCGCTGACACTCCCGAGTTCAGAGAACGCACAGCGCTGACAATCCCAAGTTCAGAGAAGGCACAGCGCTGACACTCATGAGTTCAGAGAACACACAGCGCTGACACTCCCGAGTTCAGAGAACACACAGCGCTGACACTCCCGAGTTCAGAGAACACACAGCGCTGACACTCCCGAGTTCAGAGAACACACAGCGCTGACACTCCCGAGTTCAGAGAACACACAGCGCTGACACTCCCGAGTTCAGAGAACGCACAGCGCTGTCACTCCCGAGTTCAGAGATCGCACAGCGCTGATAATCCCGAGTTCAGAGAACGTACAGCGCTGACACTCCCGAGTTCAGAGAACGCACAGTGCTGACACTCCCGAGTTCAGAGAACGCACAGCGCTGATAATCCCGAGTTCAGAGAACGCACAGCGCTGTCACTCCCGAGTTCAGAGAACGCACAGCGCTGTCACTCCGGAGTTCAGAGATCGCACAGCGCTGTCACTCCTGAGTTCAGAGAATGCACAGCGCTGTAACTCCCGAGTTCAGACAACGCACAGCGCTGACACTCCCGAGTTCAGGGAACGCACAGCGCTGTCACTCCCGAGTTCAGAGAACGCACAGCGCTGTCACTCCTGAGTTCAGAGAACACACAGCGCTGACACTCCCAAGTTCAGAGAAGGCACAGCGCTGACACTCCCGAGTTCAGAGAACACACAGCACTGACACTCCCGAGTTCAGAGAGTGCACAGCACTGACACTCCCAAGTTCAGAGAAGGCTCAGCGCTGTCACTCCTGAGTTCAGAGAACACACAGCGCTGACACTCCCAAGTTCAGAGAAGGCACAGCGCTGACACTCCCGAGTTCAGAGAACACACAGCGCTGACACTCCCGAGTTCAGAGAACGCACAGCGCTGTCACTCCCGAGTTCAGAGATCGCACAGCGCTGTCACTCCTGAGTTCAGAGAATGCACAGCGCTGTCACTCCCGAGTTCAGAGAACGCACAGCGCTGACACTCCCGAGTTCAGAGAACACACAGCGTTGTCACTCCCGAGTTCAGAGAACGCACAGCGCTGTCACTCCCGAGTTCCGAGAACACACAGCGCTGTCACTCCCGAGTTCAGAGAACACACAGCGCTAACACTCCCGAGTTCAGAGAACACACAGCGCTGACACTCCCGAGTTCAGAGAACACACAGCGCTGTCACTCCCGAGTTCAGAGAAAGCACAGCGCTGTCACTCACGAGTTCAGAGAACACACAGCGCTGACACTCCCGATTTCAGAGAACACACAGCGCTGACACTCCCGAGTTCAGAGAACACACAGCGCTGACACTCCCGAGTTCAGAGAACACACAGCGCTGTCACTCCCGAGTTCAGAGAACACACAGCGCTGACACTCCCGAGTTCAGAGAACGCACAGCGCTGACACTCCCGAGTTCAGAGAACACACAGTGCTGACACTCCCGAGTTCAGAGATTGCACAGCGCTGATAATCCCGAGTTCAGAGAACGTACAGCGTTGACACTCCCGAGTTCAGAGAACGCACAGTGCTGACACTCCCGAGTTCAGAGAACGTACAGCGCTGATAATCCCGAGTTCAGAGAACGCACAGCGCTGTCACTCCCGAGTTCAGAGAACGCACAGCGCTGTCACTCCCGAGTTCAGAGAACGCACAGCGCTGTCACTCCCGAGTTCAGAGAACGCACAGCGCTGTCACTCCGGAGTTCAGAGAACACACAGCGCTGTCACTCCCGAGTTCAGAGAACACACAGCGCTGACACTCCCGAGTTCAGAGAACGCACAGCGCTGACACTCCCGAGTTCAGAGAACACACAGCGCTGACACTCCCGAGTTCAGAGAACGCACAGCGCTGACACTCCCGAGTTCAGAGAACACACAGCGCTGACACTCCCGAGTTCAGAGAACACACAGCGCTGACACTCCCGAGTTCAGAGAACACACAGCGCTGACACTCCCGAGTTCAGAGAACGCACAGCGCTGACACTCCCGAGTTCAGAGAACACACAGCGCTGACACTCCCGAGTTCAGAGAACACACAGCGCTGTCACTCCCAAGTTCAGAGATCGCACAGCGCTGATTATCCCGAGTTCAGAGAACGTACAGCGCTGACACTCCCGAGTTCAGAGAACGCACAGCGCTGACACTCCCGAGTTCAGGGAACGCACAGCGCTGTCAACCCCGAGTTCAGAGAACGCACAGCGCTGTCACTCCTGAGTTCAGAGAACACACAGCGCTGACACTCCCAAGTTCAGAGAAGGCACAGCGCTGACACTCCCGAGTTCAGAGAACACACAGCACTGACACTCCCGAGTTCAGAGAGCGCACAGCACTGACACTCCCAAGTTCAGAGAAGGCACAGCGCTGTCACTCCTGAGTTCAGAGAACACACAGCGCTGACACTCCCAAGTTCAAAGAAGGCACAGCGCTGACACTCCCGAGTTCAGAGAAGGCACAGCGCTGACACTCCCGAGTTCAGAGAACACACAGCACTGACACTCCCGAGTTCAGAGAGCGCACAGCACTGACACTCCCAAGTTCAGAGAAGGCACAGCGCTGTCACTCCTGAGTTCAGAGAACACACAGCGCTGACACTCCCAAGTTCACAGAAGGCACAGCGCTGACACTCCCGAGTTCAGAGAACGCACAGCGCTGACACTCCCAAGTTCAGAGAAGGCACAGTGCTGACACTCATGAGTTCAGAGAACGCACAGCGCTGACACTCCCGCATTTAGAGAACACACAGCGCTGTCACTCCCGAGTTCAGAGAACACACAGCGCTGACACTCCCGAGTTCAGAGAACACACAGCGCTGACACTCCCGAGTTCAGAGAACACACAGCGCTGTCACTCCCGAGTTCAGAGAACACACAGCGCTGTCACTCCCGAGTTCAGAGAACACACAGCGCTGACACTCCCGAGTTCAGAGAACACACAGCGCTGTCACTCCCGAGTTCAGGGAACACACAGCGCTGACACTCCCGAGTTCAGAGAACGCACAGCGCTGTCACTCCCGAGTTCAGAGATCGCACAGCGCTGATAATCCCGAGTTCAGAGAACACACAGCGCTGACACTCCCGAGTTCAGAGAACGCACAGCGCTGTCACTCCCGAGTTCAGAGAACACACAGCGCTGACACTCCCGAGTTCAGAGAACACACAGCGCTGTCACTCCCGAGTTCAGAGATCACACAGCGCTGTCACTCCCGAGTTCAGACAACACACAGCGCTGACACTCCCGAGTTCAGAGAACACACAGCGCTGTCACTCCCGAGTTCAGACAACACACAGCACTGTCACTCCCGAGTTCAGAGAACACACAGCACTGACACTCCCGAGTTCAGAGAACACACAGTGCTGACACTCCCGAGTTCAGAGAACACACAGCGCTGTCACTCCCGAGTTCAGAGAACACACAGCGCTGACTCTCCTGCATTTAGAGAACACACAGCGCTGTCACTCCCGAGTTCAGAGAACGCACAGCGCTGTCACTCCTGAGTTCAGAGAACACACAGCGCTGACATTCCCGAGTTCAGAGAAGGCACAGCGCTGACACTCCCGAGTTTAGAGAACACACAGCGCTGACACTCCCGAGTTCAGAGAACGCACAGCGCTGACACTCCCAAGTTCAGAGAAGGCACAGCGCTGACACTCATGAGTTCAGAGAACACACAGCGCTGACACTCCCGAGTTCAGAGAACACACAGCGCTGACACTCCCGAGTTCAGAGAACACACAGCGCTGACACTCCCGAGTTCAGAGAACACACAGCGCTGACACTCCCGAGTTCAGAGAACACACAGCGCTGACACTCCCGAGTTCAGAGAACGCACAGCGCTGTCACTCCCGAGTTCAGAGATCGCACAGCGCTGATAAACCCGAGTTCAGAGAACGTACAGCGCTGACACTCCCGAGTTCAGAGAACGCACAGTGCTGACACTCCCGAGTTCAGAGAACGCACAGCGCTGATAATCCCGAGTTCAGAGAACGCACAGCGCTGTCACTCCCGAGTTCAGAGAACGCACAGCGCTGTCACTCCGGAGTTCAGAGATCGCACAGCGCTGTCACTCCTGAGTTCAGAGAATGCACAGCGCTGTAACTCCCGAGTTCAGACAACGCACAGCGCTGACACTCCCGAGTTCAGGGAACGCACAGCGCTGTCACTCCCGAGTTCAGTGAACGCACAGCGCTGTCACTCCTGAGTTCAGAGAACACACAGCGCTGACACTCCCAAGTTCAGAGAAGGCACAGCGCTGACACTCCCGAGTTCAGAGAACACACAGCACTGACACTCCCGAGTTCAGAGAGCGCACAGCACTGACACTCCCAAGTTCAGAGAAGGCACAGCGCTGTCACTCCTGAGTTCAGAGAACACACAGCGCTGACACTCCCAAGTTCAGAGAAGGCACAGCGCTGACACTCCCGAGTTCAGAGAACACACAGCGCTGACACTCCCGAGTTCAGAGAACGCACAGCGCTGTCACTCCCGAGTTCAGAGATCGCACAGCGCTGATAATCCCGAGTTCAGAGAACGTACAGCGCTGACACTCCCGAGTTCAGAGAACGCACAGTGCTGACACTCCCGAGTTCAGAGAACGCACAGCGCTGATAATCCCGAGTTCAGAGAACGCACAGCGCTGTCACTCCCGAATTCAGAGAACGCACAGCGCTGTCACTCCGGAGTTCAGAGATCGCACAGCGCTGTCACTCCTGAGTTCAGAGAATGCACAGCGCTGTAACTCCCGAGTTCAGACAACGCACAGCGCTGACACTCCCGAGTTCAGGGAACGCACAGCGCTGTCACTCCCGAGTTCAGAGAACGCACAGCGCTGTCACTCCTGAGTTCAGAGAACACACAGCGCTGACACTCCCAAGTTCAGAGAAGGCACAGCGCTGACACTCCCGAGTTCAGAGAACACACAGCACTGACACTCCCGAGTTCAGAGAGCGCACAGCACTGACACTCCCAAGTTCAGAGAAGGCACAGCGCTGTCACTCCTGAGTTCAGAGAACACACAGCGCTGACACTCCCAAGTTCAGAGAAGGCACAGCGCTGACACTCCCGAGTTCAGAGAACACACAGCACTGACACTCCCGAGTTCAGAGAGCGCACAGCACTGACATTCCCAAGTTCAGAGAAGGCACAGCGCTGTCACTCCTGAGTTCAGAGAACACACAGCGCTGACACTCCCAAGTTCAGAGAAGGCACAGCGCTGACACTCCCGAGTTCAGAGAACGCACAGCGCTGACACTCCCAAGTTCAGAGAAGGCACAGTGCTGACACTCATGAGTTCAGAGAACGCACAGCGCTGACACTCCCGCATTTAGAGAACACACAGCGCTGTCACTCCCGAGTTCAGAGAACACACAGCGCTGACACTCCCGAGTTCAGAGAACACACAGCGCTGACACTCCCGAGTTCAGAGAACACACAGCGCTGTCACTCCCGAGTTCAGAGAACACACAGCGCTGTCACTCCCGAGTTCAGAGAACACACAGCGCTGACACTCCCGAGTTCAGAGAACATACAGCGCTGTCACTCCCGAGTTCAGAGAACACACAGCGCTGACACTCCCGAGTTCAGACAACGCACAGCGCTGTCACTCCCGAGTTCAGAGAACACACAGCGCTGACACTCCCGAGTTCAGAGAACACACAGCGCTGTCACTCCCGAGTTCAGAGAACACACAGCGCTGTCACTCCCGAGTTCAGACAACACACAGCGCTGACACTCCCGAGTTCAGAGAACACACAGCGCTGACACTCCCGAGTTCAGAGAACGCACAGCGCTGTCACTCCCGAGTTCAGAGATCGCACAGCGCTGATAATCCCGAGTTCAGAGAACGTACAGCGCTGACACTCCCGAGTTCAGAGAACGCACAGTGCTGACACTCCCGAGTTCAGAGAACGCACAGCGCTGATAATCCCGAGTTCAGAGAACGCACAGCGCTGTCACTCCCGAGTTCAGAGAACGCACAGCGCTGTCACTCCCGAGTTCAGAGATCGCACAGCGCTGTCACTCCGGAGTTCAGAGATCGCACAGCGCTGTCACTCCTGAGTTCAGAGAATGCACAGCGCTGTCACTCCCGAGTTCAGAGAACGCACAGCGCTGACACTCCCGAGTTCAGGGAACGCACAGCGCTGTCACTCCCGAGTTCAGAGAACGCACAGAGCTGTCACTCCTGAGTTCAGAGAACACACAGCGCTGACACTCCCAAGTTCAGAGAAGGCACAGCGCTGACACGCCCGAGTTCAGAGAACACACAGCACTGACACTCCCGAGTTCAGAGAGCGCACAGCACTGACACTCCCAAGTTCAGAGAAGGCACAGCGCTGTCACTCCTGAGTTCAGAGAACACACAGCGCTGACACTCCCAAGTTCAGAGAAGGCACAGCGCTGACACTCCCGAGTTCAGAGAACACACAGCACTGACACTCCCGAGTTCAGAGAGCGCACAGCACTGACACTCCCGAGTTCAGAGAACGCACAGCGCTGTCACTCCCGAGTTCAGAGATCGCACAGCGCTGATAATCCCGAGTTCAGAGAACACACAGCGCTGACACTCCCGAGTTCAGAGAACGCACAGCGCTGTCACTCCCGAGTTCAGAGAACACACAGCGCTGACACTCCCGAGTTCAGAGAACACACAGCGCTGTCACTCCCGAGTTCAGAGAACACACAGCGCTGTCACTCCCGAGTTCAGAGATTGCACAGCGCTGATAATCCCGAGTTCAGAGAACGTACAGCGTTGACACTCCCGAGTTCAGAGAACGCACAGTGCTGACACTCCCGAGTTCAGAGAACGTACAGCGCTGATAATCCCGAGTTCAGAGAACGCACAGCGCTGTCACTCCCGAGTTCAGAGAACGCACAGCGCTGTCACTCCCGAGTTCAGAGAACGCACAGCGCTGTCACTCCCGAGTTCAGAGAACGCACAGCGCTGTCACTCCGGAGTTCAGAGAACACACAGCGCTGTCACTCCCGAGTTCAGAGAACACACAGCGCTGACACTCCCGAGTTCAGAGAACGCACAGCGCTGACACTCCCGAGTTCAGAGAACACACAGCGCTGACACTCCCGAGTTCAGAGAACGCACAGCGCTGACACTCCCGAGTTCAGAGAACACACAGCGCTGACACTCCCGAGTTCAGAGAACACACAGCGCTGACACTCCCGAGTTCAGAGAACACACAGCGCTGTCACTCCCAAGTTCAGAGATCGCACAGCGCTGATTATCCCGAGTTCAGAGAACGTACAGCGCTGACACTCCCGAGTTCAGAGAACGCACAGCGCTGTCACTCCTGAGTTCAGAGAACACACAGCGCTGACACTCCCAAGTTCAGAGAAGGCACAGCGCTGACACTCCCGAGTTCAGAGAACACACAGCACTGACACTCCCGAGTTCAGAGAGCGCACAGCACTGACACTCCCAAGTTCAGAGAAGGCACAGCGCTGTCACTCCTGAGTTCAGAGAACACACAGCGCTGACACTCCCAAGTTCAAAGAAGGCACAGCGCTGACACTCCCGAGTTCAGAGAAGGCACAGCGCTGACACTCCCGAGTTCAGAGAACACACAGCACTGACACTCCCGAGTTCAGAGAGCGCACAGCACTGACACTCCCAAGTTCAGAGAAGGCACAGCGCTGTCACTCCTGAGTTCAGAGAACACACAGCGCTGACACTCCCAAGTTCACAGAAGGCACAGCGCTGACACTCCCGAGTTCAGAGAACACACAGCGCTGACACTCCCAAGTTCAGAGAAGGCACAGTGCTGACACTCATGAGTTCAGAGAACGCACAGCGCTGACACTCCCGCATTTAGAGAACACACAGCGCTGTCACTCCCGAGTTCAGAGAACACACAGCGCTGACACTCCCGAGTTCAGAGAACACACAGCGCTGACACTCCCGAGTTCAGAGAACACACAGCGCTGTCACTCCCGAGTTCAGAGAACACACAGCGCTGTCACTCCCGAGTTCAGAGAACACACAGCGCTGACACTCCCGAGTTCAGAGAACACACAGCGCTGTCACTCCCGAGTTCAGGGAACACACAGCGCTGACACTCCCGAGTTCAGAGAACGCACAGCGCTGTCACTCCCGAGTTCAGAGATCGCACAGCGCTGATAATCCCGAGTTCAGAGAACACACAGCGCTGACACTCCCGAGTTCAGAGAACGCACAGCGCTGTCACTCCCGAGTTCAGAGAACACACAGCGCTGACACTCCCGAGTTCAGAGAACACACAGCGCTGTCACTCCCGAGTTCAGAGATCACACAGCGCTGTCACTCCCGAGTTCAGACAACACACAGCGCTGACACTCCCGAGTTCAGAGAACACACAGCGCTGTCACTCCCGAGTTCAGACAACACACAGCACTGTCACTCCCGAGTTCAGAGAACACACAGCACTGACACTCCCGAGTTCAGAGAACACACAGTGCTGACACTCCCGAGTTCAGAGAACACACAGCGCTGTCACTCCCGAGTTCAGAGAACACACAGCGCTGACTCTCCTGCATTTAGAGAACACACAGCGCTGTCACTCCCGAGTTCAGAGAACGCACAGCGCTGTCACTCCTGAGTTCAGAGAACACACAGCGCTGACATTCCCGAGTTCAGAGAAGGCACAGCGCTGACACTCCCGAGTTTAGAGAACACACAGCGCTGACACTCCCGAGTTCAGAGAACGCACAGCGCTGACACTCCCAAGTTCAGAGAAGGCACAGCGCTGACACTCATGAGTTCAGAGAACACACAGCGCTGACACTCCCGAGTTCAGAGAACACACAGCGCTGACACTCCCGAGTTCAGAGAACACACAGCGCTGACACTCCCGAGTTCAGAGAACACACAGCGCTGACACTCCCGAGTTCAGAGAACACACAGCGCTGACACTCCCGAGTTCAGAGAACGCACAGCGCTGTCACTCCCGAGTTCAGAGATCGCACAGCGCTGATAAACCCGAGTTCAGAGAACGTACAGCGCTGACACTCCCGAGTTCAGAGAACGCACAGTGCTGACACTCCCGAGTTCAGAGAACGCACAGCGCTGATAATCCCGAGTTCAGAGAACGCACAGCGCTGTCACTCCCGAGTTCAGAGAACGCACAGCGCTGTCACTCCGGAGTTCAGAGATCGCACAGCGCTGTCACTCCTGAGTTCAGAGAATGCACAGCGCTGTAACTCCCGAGTTCAGACAACGCACAGCGCTGACACTCCCGAGTTCAGGGAACGCACAGCGCTGTCACTCCCGAGTTCAGTGAACGCACAGCGCTGTCACTCCTGAGTTCAGAGAACACACAGCGCTGACACTCCCAAGTTCAGAGAAGGCACAGCGCTGTCACTCCTGAGTTCAGAGAACACACAGCGCTGACACTCCCAAGTTCAGAGAAGGCACAGCGCTGACACTCCCAAGTTCAGAGAAGGCACAGCGCTGTCACTCCTGAGTTCAGAGAACACACAGCGCTGACACTCCCAAGTTCAGAGAAGGCACAGCGCTGACACTCCCGAGTTCAGAGAACACACAGCGCTGACACTCCCGAGTTCAGAGAACGCACAGCGCTGTCACTCCCGAGTTCAGAGATCGCACAGCGCTGATAATCCCGAGTTCAGAGAACGTACAGCGCTGACACTCCCGAGTTCAGAGAACGCACAGTGCTGACACTCCCGAGTTCAGAGAACGCACAGCGCTGATAATCCCGAGTTCAGAGAACGCACAGCGCTGTCACTCCCGAATTCAGAGAACGCACAGCGCTGTCACTCCGGAGTTCAGAGATCGCACAGCGCTGTCACTCCTGAGTTCAGAGAATGCACAGCGCTGTAACTCCCGAGTTCAGACAACGCACAGCGCTGACACTCCCGAGTTCAGGGAACGCACAGCGCTGTCACTCCCGAGTTCAGAGAACGCACAGCGCTGTCACTCCTGAGTTCAGAGAACACACAGCGCTGACACTCCCAAGTTCAGAGAAGGCACAGCGCTGACACTCCCGAGTTCAGAGAACACACAGCACTGACACTCCCGAGTTCAGAGAGCGCACAGCACTGACACTCCCAAGTTCAGAGAAGGCACAGCGCTGTCACTCCTGAGTTCAGAGAACACACAGCGCTGACACTCCCAAGTTCAGAGAAGGCACAGCGCTGACACTCCCGAGTTCAGAGAACACACAGCACTGACACTCCCGAGTTCAGAGAGCGCACAGCACTGACATTCCCAAGTTCAGAGAAGGCACAGCGCTGTCACTCCTGAGTTCAGAGAACACACAGCGCTGACACTCCCAAGTTCAGAGAAGGCACAGCGCTGACACTCCCGAGTTCAGAGAACGCACAGCGCTGACACTCCCAAGTTCAGAGAAGGCACAGTGCTGACACTCATGAGTTCAGAGAACGCACAGCGCTGACACTCCCGCATTTAGAGAACACACAGCGCTGTCACTCCCGAGTTCAGAGAACACACAGCGCTGACACTCCCGAGTTCAGAGAACACACAGCGCTGACACTCCCGAGTTCAGAGAACACACAGCGCTGTCACTCCCGAGTTCAGAGAACACACAGCGCTGTCACTCCCGAGTTCAGAGAACACACAGCGCTGACACTCCCGAGTTCAGAGAACATACAGCGCTGTCACTCCCGAGTTCAGAGAACACACAGCGCTGACACTCCCGAGTTCAGACAACGCACAGCGCTGTCACTCCCGAGTTCAGAGAACACACAGCGCTGACACTCCCGAGTTCAGAGAACACACAGCGCTGTCACTCCCGAGTTCAGAGAACACACAGCGCTGTCACTCCCGAGTTCAGACAACACACAGCGCTGACACTCCCGAGTTCAGAGAACACACAGCGCTGACACTCCCGAGTTCAGAGAACGCACAGCGCTGTCACTCCCGAGTTCAGAGATCGCACAGCGCTGATAATCCCGAGTTCAGAGAACGTACAGCGCTGACACTCCCGAGTTCAGAGAACGCACAGTGCTGACACTCCCGAGTTCAGAGAACGCACAGCGCTGATAATCCCGAGTTCAGAGAACGCACAGCGCTGTCACTCCCGAGTTCAGAGAACGCACAGCGCTGTCACTCCCGAGTTCAGAGATCGCACAGCGCTGTCACTCCGGAGTTCAGAGATCGCACAGCGCTGTCACTCCTGAGTTCAGAGAATGCACAGCGCTGTCACTCCCGAGTTCAGAGAACGCACAGCGCTGACACTCCCGAGTTCAGGGAACGCACAGCGCTGTCACTCCCGAGTTCAGAGAACGCACAGAGCTGTCACTCCTGAGTTCAGAGAACACACAGCGCTGACACTCCCAAGTTCAGAGAAGGCACAGCGCTGACACGCCCGAGTTCAGAGAACACACAGCACTGACACTCCCGAGTTCAGAGAGCGCACAGCACTGACACTCCCAAGTTCAGAGAAGGCACAGCGCTGTCACTCCTGAGTTCAGAGAACACACAGCGCTGACACTCCCAAGTTCAGAGAAGGCACAGCGCTGACACTCCCGAGTTCAGAGAACACACAGCACTGACACTCCCGAGTTCAGAGAGCGCACAGCACTGACACTCCCGAGTTCAGAGAACGCACAGCGCTGTCACTCCCGAGTTCAGAGATCGCACAGCGCTGATAATCCCGAGTTCAGAGAACACACAGCGCTGACACTCCCGAGTTCAGAGAACGCACAGCGCTGTCACTCCCGAGTTCAGAGAACACACAGCGCTGACACTCCCGAGTTCAGAGAACACACAGCGCTGTCACTCCCGAGTTCAGAGAACACACAGCGCTGTCACTCCCGAGTTCAGACAACACACAGCGCTGACACTCCCGAGTTCAGAGAACACACAGCGCTGTCACTCCCGAGTTCAGACAACACACAGCACTGTCACTCCCGAGTTCAGAGAACACACAGCACTGACACTCCCGAGTTCAGAGAACACACAGCGCTGTCACTCCCGAGTTCAGAGAACACACAGCGCTGACACTCCTGCATTTAGAGAACACACAGCGCTGTCACTCCCGAGTTCAGAGAACGCACAGCGCTGTCACTCCTGAGTTCAGAGAACACACAACGCTGACACTCCCAAGTTCAGAGAAGGCACAGCGCTGACACTCCCAAGTTCAGAGAAGGAACAGCGCTGACACTCATGAGTTCAGAGAACGCACAGCGCTGACACTCCCAAGTTCAGAGAACACACAGTGCTGACACTCCCAAGTTCAGAGTAGGAACAGCGCTGACACTCATGAGTTCAGAGAACGCACAGCGCTGACACTCCCGCATTTAGAGAACACACAGCGCTGTCACTCCCGAGTTCAGAGAACACACAGCGCTGTCACTCCCGAGTTCAGAGAACACACAGCGCTGACACTCCCGAGTTCAGAGAACACACAGCGCTGACACTCCCGAGTTCAGAAACACACAGCGCTTTCACTCCCGAGTTCAGAGAACACACAGCGCTGTCACTCCCGAGTTCAGAGAACACATAGCGCTGACACTCCCGAGTTCAGAGAACACACAGCGCTGACACTCCCGAGTTCAGAAACACACAGCGCTTTCACTCCCGAGTTCAGAGAACACACAGCGCTGTCACTCCCGAGTTCAGAGAACACACAGCGCTGACACTCCCGAGTTCAGAGAACACACAGCGCTGACACTCCCGAGTTCAGAGAACGCACAGCGCTGTCACTCCCGAGTTCAGAGAACACACAGCGCTGACACTCCTGCATTTAGAGAACACACAGCGCTGTCACTCCCGAGTTCAGAGAACGCACAGCGCTGTCACTCCTGAGTTCAGAGAACACACAACGCTGACACTCCCAAGTTCAGAGAAGGCACAGCGCTGACACTCCCAAGTTCAGAGAAGGAACAGCGCTGACACTCATGAGTTCAGAGAACGCACAGCGCTGACACTCCCAAGTTCAGAGAACACACAGTGCTGACACTCCCAAGTTCAGAGTAGGAACAGCGCTGACACTCATGAGTTCAGAGAACGCACAGCGCTGACACTCCCGCATTTAGAGAACACACAGCGCTGTCACTCCCGAGTTCAGAGAACACACAGCGCTGTCACTCCCGAGTTCAGAGAACACACAGCGCTGACACTCCCGAGTTCAGAGAACACACAGCGCTGACACTCCCGAGTTCAGAAACACACAGCGCTTTCACTCCCGAGTTCAGAGAACACACAGCGCTGTCACTCCCGAGTTCAGAGAACACATAGCGCTGACACTCCCGAGTTCAGAGAACACACAGCGCTGACACTCCCGAGTTCAGAAACACACAGCGCTTTCACTCCCGAGTTCAGAGAACACACAGCGCTGTCACTCCCGAGTTCAGAGAACACACAGCGCTGACACTCCCGAGTTCAGAGAACACACAGCGCTGACACTCCCGAGTTCAGAGAACGCACAGCGCTGTCACTCCCGAGTTCAGAGATCGCACAGCGCTGATAATCCCGAGTTCAGAGAACGTACAGCGCTGACACTCCCGAGTTCAGAGAACGCACAGCGCTGTCACTCCCGAGTTCAGAGAACACACAGCGCTGCCACTCCCAAGTTCAGAGAAGGCACAGCGCTGACACTCCCGAGTTCAGAGAACACACAGCACTGACACTCCCGAGTTCAGAGAGCGCACAGCACTGACACTCCCAAGTTCAGAGAAGGCACAGCGCTGTCACTCCTGAGTTCAGAGAACACACAGCGCTGACACTCCCAAGTTCAGAGAAGGCACAGCGCTGACACTCCCGAGTTCAGAGAACACACAGCACTGACACTCCCGAGTTCAGAGAGCGCACAGCACTGACATTCCCAAGTTCAGAGAAGGCACAGCGCTGTCACTCCTGAGTTCAGAGAACACACAGCGCTGACACTCCCAAGTTCAGAGAAGGCACAGCGCTGACACTCCCGAGTTCAGAGAACGCACAGCGCTGACACTCCCAAGTTCAGAGAAGGCACAGTGCTGACACTCATGAGTTCAGAGAACGCACAGCGCTGACACTCCCGCATTTAGAGAACACACAGCGCTGTCACTCCCGAGTTCAGAGAACACACAGCGCTGACACTCCCGAGTTCAGAGAACACACAGCGCTGACACTCCCGAGTTCAGAGAACACACAGCGCTGTCACTCCCGAGTTCAGAGAACACACAGCGCTGTCACTCCCGAGTTCAGAGAACACACAGCGCTGACACTCCCGAGTTCAGAGAACATACAGCGCTGTCACTCCCGAGTTCAGAGAACACACAGCGCTGACACTCCCGAGTTCAGACAACGCACAGCGCTGTCACTCCCGAGTTCAGAGAACACACAGCGCTGACACTCCCGAGTTCAGAGAACACACAGCGCTGTCACTCCCGAGTTCAGAGAACACACAGCGCTGTCACTCCCGAGTTCAGACAACACACAGCGCTGACACTCCCGAGTTCAGAGAACACACAGCGCTGACACTCCCGAGTTCAGAGAACGCACAGCGCTGTCACTCCCGAGTTCAGAGATCGCACAGCGCTGATAATCCCGAGTTCAGAGAACGTACAGCGCTGACACTCCCGAGTTCAGAGAACGCACAGTGCTGACACTCCCGAGTTCAGAGAACGCACAGCGCTGATAATCCCGAGTTCAGAGAACGCACAGCGCTGTCACTCCCGAGTTCAGAGAACGCACAGCGCTGTCACTCCCGAGTTCAGAGATCGCACAGCGCTGTCACTCCGGAGTTCAGAGATCGCACAGCGCTGTCACTCCTGAGTTCAGAGAATGCACAGCGCTGTCACTCCCGAGTTCAGAGAACGCACAGCGCTGACACTCCCGAGTTCAGGGAACGCACAGCGCTGTCACTCCCGAGTTCAGAGAACGCACAGAGCTGTCACTCCTGAGTTCAGAGAACACACAGCGCTGACACTCCCAAGTTCAGAGAAGGCACAGCGCTGACACGCCCGAGTTCAGAGAACACACAGCACTGACACTCCCGAGTTCAGAGAGCGCACAGCACTGACACTCCCAAGTTCAGAGAAGGCACAGCGCTGTCACTCCTGAGTTCAGAGAACACACAGCGCTGACACTCCCAAGTTCAGAGAAGGCACAGCGCTGACACTCCCGAGTTCAGAGAACACACAGCACTGACACTCCCGAGTTCAGAGAGCGCACAGCACTGACACTCCCGAGTTCAGAGAACGCACAGCGCTGTCACTCCCGAGTTCAGAGATCGCACAGCGCTGATAATCCCGAGTTCAGAGAACACACAGCGCTGACACTCCCGAGTTCAGAGAACGCACAGCGCTGTCACTCCCGAGTTCAGAGAACACACAGCGCTGACACTCCCGAGTTCAGAGAACACACAGCGCTGTCACTCCCGAGTTCAGAGAACACACAGCGCTGTCACTCCCGAGTTCAGACAACACACAGCGCTGACACTCCCGAGTTCAGAGAACACACAGCGCTGTCACTCCCGAGTTCAGACAACACACAGCACTGTCACTCCCGAGTTCAGAGAACACACAGCACTGACACTCCCGAGTTCAGAGAACACACAGCGCTGTCACTCCCGAGTTCAGAGAACACACAGCGCTGACACTCCTGCATTTAGAGAACACACAGCGCTGTCACTCCCGAGTTCAGAGAACGCACAGCGCTGTCACTCCTGAGTTCAGAGAACACACAACGCTGACACTCCCAAGTTCAGAGAAGGCACAGCGCTGACACTCCCAAGTTCAGAGAAGGAACAGCGCTGACACTCATGAGTTCAGAGAACGCACAGCGCTGACACTCCCAAGTTCAGAGAACACACAGTGCTGACACTCCCAAGTTCAGAGTAGGAACAGCGCTGACACTCATGAGTTCAGAGAACGCACAGCGCTGACACTCCCGCATTTAGAGAACACACAGCGCTGTCACTCCCGAGTTCAGAGAACACACAGCGCTGTCACTCCCGAGTTCAGAGAACACACAGCGCTGACACTCCCGAGTTCAGAGAACACACAGCGCTGACACTCCCGAGTTCAGAAACACACAGCGCTTTCACTCCCGAGTTCAGAGAACACACAGCGCTGTCACTCCCGAGTTCAGAGAACACATAGCGCTGACACTCCCGAGTTCAGAGAACACACAGCGCTGACACTCCCGAGTTCAGAAACACACAGCGCTTTCACTCCCGAGTTCAGAGAACACACAGCGCTGTCACTCCCGAGTTCAGAGAACACACAGCGCTGACACTCCCGAGTTCAGAGAACACACAGCGCTGACACTCCCGAGTTCAGAGAACGCACAGCGCTGTCACTCCCGAGTTCAGAGAACACACAGCGCTGACACTCCTGCATTTAGAGAACACACAGCGCTGTCACTCCCGAGTTCAGAGAACGCACAGCGCTGTCACTCCTGAGTTCAGAGAACACACAACGCTGACACTCCCAAGTTCAGAGAAGGCACAGCGCTGACACTCCCAAGTTCAGAGAAGGAACAGCGCTGACACTCATGAGTTCAGAGAACGCACAGCGCTGACACTCCCAAGTTCAGAGAACACACAGTGCTGACACTCCCAAGTTCAGAGTAGGAACAGCGCTGACACTCATGAGTTCAGAGAACGCACAGCGCTGACACTCCCGCATTTAGAGAACACACAGCGCTGTCACTCCCGAGTTCAGAGAACACACAGCGCTGTCACTCCCGAGTTCAGAGAACACACAGCGCTGACACTCCCGAGTTCAGAGAACACACAGCGCTGACACTCCCGAGTTCAGAAACACACAGCGCTTTCACTCCCGAGTTCAGAGAACACACAGCGCTGTCACTCCCGAGTTCAGAGAACACATAGCGCTGACACTCCCGAGTTCAGAGAACACACAGCGCTGACACTCCCGAGTTCAGAAACACACAGCGCTTTCACTCCCGAGTTCAGAGAACACACAGCGCTGTCACTCCCGAGTTCAGAGAACACACAGCGCTGACACTCCCGAGTTCAGAGAACACACAGCGCTGACACTCCCGAGTTCAGAGAACGCACAGCGCTGTCACTCCCGAGTTCAGAGATCGCACAGCGCTGATAATCCCGAGTTCAGAGAACGTACAGCGCTGACACTCCCGAGTTCAGAGAACGCACAGCGCTGTCACTCCCGAGTTCAGAGAACACACAGCGCTGCCACTCCCGAGTTCAGAGAACACACAGCGCTGACACTGCCGAGTTCAGAGAACACACAGCGCTGTCACTCCCGAGTTCAGAGAACACACAGCGCTGACACTGCCGAGTTCAGAGAACACACAGCGCTGACACTCCCGAGTTCAGAGAACGCACAGCGCTGTCACTCCCGAGTTCAGAGAACACACAGCGCTGTCACTCCCGAGTTCAGAGAACACACAGCGCTGACACTCCTGCATTTAGAGAACACACAGCGCTGTCACTCCCGAGTTCAGAGAACACACAGCGCTGTCACTCCCGAGTTCAGAGAACACACAGCGCTGTCACTCCCGAGTTCAGAGAACACACAGCGCTGTCACTCCCGAGTTCAGAGAACACACAGCGCTGTCACTCCCGAGTTCAGACAACACACAGCGCTGTCACTCCCGAGTTCAGACAACACACAGCGCTGACACTCCCGAGTTCAGAGAACACACAGCGCTGTCACTCCCGAGTTCAGAGATCGCACAGCGCTGATAATCCCAAGTTCAGAGAACGTACAGCGCTGACACTCCCGAGTTCAGAGAACGCACAGCGCTGTCACTCCCGAGTTCAGAGAACACACAGTGCTGACACTCCCGAGTTCAGAGAACACACAGCGCTGACACTGCCGAGTTCAGAGAACACACAGCGCTGTCACTCCCGAGTTCAGAGAACACACAGCGCTGACACTGCCGAGTTCAGAGAACACACAGCGCGGACACTCCCGAGTTCAGAGAACGCACAGCGCTGTCACTCCCGAGTTCAGAGAACACACAGCGCTGACACTCCCAAGTTCAGAGAACACACAGCGCTGACACTCCCGAGTTCAGAGAACACACAGCGCTGTCACTCCCGAGTTCAGAGAACACACAGCGCTGACACTCCCGAGTTCAGAGAACACACAGCGCTGTCACTCCCGAGTTCAGACAACACACAGCACTGACACTCCCGAGTTCAGAGAACACACAGCACTGACACTCCCGAGTTCAGAGAATACACAGTGCTGACACTCCCGAGTTCAGAGAACACACAGCGCTGTCACTCCCGAGTTCAGAGAACACACAGCGCTGACACTCCTGCATTTAGAGAACACACAGCGCTGTCACTCCCGAGTTCAGAGAACACACAGCGCTGTCACTCCCGAGTTCAGAGAACACACAGCGCTGTCACTCCCGAGTTCAGAGAACAGACAGCGCTGTCACTCCCGAGTTCAGAGAACGCACAGCGCTGTCGCTCCCGAGTTCAGAGAACACACAGCGTTGTCGCTCCCGAGTTCAGAGAACGCACAGCGCTGTCACTCCCGAGTTCCGAGAACACACAGCGCTGTCACTCCCGAGTTCAGAGAACACACAGCGCTAACACTACCGAGTTCAGAGAACACACAGCGCTGACACTCCCGAGTTCAGAGAACACACAGCGCTGTCACTCCCGAGTTCAGAGAACGCACAGCGCTGTCACTCCCGAGTTCAGAGAACGCACAGCGCTGACACTCCCGATTTCAGAGAACACACAGCGCTGACACTCCCGAGTTCAGAGAACACACAGCGCTGACACTCCCGAGTTCAGAGAACACACAGCGCTGTCACTCCCGAGTTCAGAGTACACACAACGATGACACTCCCGAGTTCAGAGAACACACAGCGCTCACACTCCCGAGTTCAGAGAACACACAGCGCTGACACTCCCGAGTTCAGAGAACACACAGCGCTGACACTCCCGAGTTCAGAGAACACACAACGCTGACACTCCCGAGTTCAGAGAACGCACAGCGCTGTCACTCCCGAGTTCAGAGATCGCACAGCGCTGATAATCCCGAGTTCAGAGAACGTACAGCGCTGACACTCCCGAGTTCAGAGAACACACAGCGCTGTCACTCCCGAGTTCAGAGAACACACAGCGCTGACACTGCCGAGTTCAGAGAACACACAGCGCTGACACTCCAGAGTTCAGAGAACGCACAGCGCTGTCACTCCCGAGTTCAGAGAACACACAGCGCTGACACTCCCGAGTTCAGAGAACACACAGCGCTGTCACTCCCGAGTTCAGAGAACACACAGCGCTGTCACTCCCGAGTTCAGACAACACACAGCGCTGACACTCCCGAGTTCAGAGAACACACAGCGCTGTCACTCCCGAGTTCAGACAACACACAGCACTGACACTCCCGAGTTCAGAGAACACACAGCACTGACACTCCCGAGTTCAGAGAACACACAGCGCTGACACTCCCGAGTTCAGAGAACACACAGCGCTGTCACTCCCGAGTTCAGACAACACACAGCACTGACACTCCCGAGTTCAGAGAACACACAGCGCTGTCACTCCCGAGTTCAGAGAACACACAGCGCTGACACACCTGCATTTAGAGAACACACAGCGCTGTCACTCCCGAGTTCAGAGAACACACAGCGCTTTCACTCCCGAGTTCAGAGAACACACAGCGCTGTCACTCCCGAGTTCAGAGAACACACAGCGCTGTCACTCCCGAGTTCAGAGAACACACAGCGCTGTCACTCCCGAGTTCAGAGAACAAACAGCGCTGTCACCCCCGAGTTCAGAGAACGCACAGCGCTGTCAATCCCGAGTTCAGAGAACACACAGCGTTGTCACTCCCGAGTTCAGAGAACGCACAGCGCTGTCACTCCCGAGTTCCGAGAACACACAGCGCTGTCACTCCCGAGTTCAGAGAACACACAGCGCTAACACTCCCGAGTTCAGAGAACACACAGCGCTGTCACTCCCGAGTTCAGAGAACACACAGCGCTGTCACTCCCGAGTTCAGACAACACACAGCGCTGACACTCCCGAGTTCAGAGAACACACAGCGCTGTCACTCCCGAGTTCAGACAACACACAGCACTGACACTCCCGAGTTCAGAGAACACACAGCACTGACACTCCCGAGTTCAGAGAACACACAGTGCTGACACTCCCGAGTTCAGAGAACACACAGCGCTGTCACTCCCGAGTTCAGAGAACACACAGCGCTGACACTCCTGCATTTAGAGAACACACAGCGCTGTCACTCCCGAGTTCAGAGAACACACAGCGCTGTCACTCCCGAGTTCAGAGAACACACAGCGCTGTCACTCCCGAGTTCAGAGAACACACAGCGCTGTCACTCCCGAGTTCAGAGAACACACAGCGCTGTCACTCCCGAGTTCAGAGAACACACAGCGCTGTCACTCCCGAGTTCAGAGAACGCACAGCGCTGTCGCTCCCGAGTTCAGAGAACACACAGCGTTGTCACTCCCGAGTTCAGAGAACGCACATCGCTGTCACTCCCGAGTTCCGAGAACACACAGCGCTGTCACTCCCGAGTTCAGAGAACACACAGCGCTAACACTCCCGAGTTCAGAGAACACACAGCGCTGTCACTCCCGAGTTCAGACAACACACAGCACTGACACTCCCGAGTTCAGAGAACACACAGCGCTGTCACTCCCGAGTTCAGAGAACACACAGCGCTGACACACCTGCATTTAGAGAACACACAGCGCTGTCACTCCCGAGTTCAGAGAACACACAGCGCTTTCACTCCCGAGTTCAGAGAACACACAGCGCTGTCACTCCCGAGTTCAGAGAACACACAGCGCTGACACTCCCGAGTTCAGAGAACACACAGCGCTGACACTGCCGAGTTCAGAGAACACACAGCGCTGTCACTCCCGAGTTCAGAGAACACACAGCGCTGTCACTCCCGAGTTCAGACAACACACAGCACTGACACTCCCGAGTTCAGAGAACACACAGCGCTGACACTGCCGAGTTCAGAGAACACACAGCGCGGACACTCCCGAGTTCAGAGAACGCACAGCGCTGTCACTCCCGAGTTCAGAGAACACACAGCGCTGACACTCCCAAGTTCAGAGAACACACAGCGCTGACACTCCCGAGTTCAGAGAACACACAGCGCTGTCACTCCCGAGTTCAGAGAACACACAGCGCTGACACTCCCGAGTTCAGAGAACACACAGCGCTGTCACTCCCCAGTTCAGACAACACACAGCACTGACACTCCCGAGTTCAGAGAACACACAGCACTGACACTCCCGAGTTCAGAGAACACACAGTGCTGACACTCCCGAGTTCAGAGAACACACAGCGCTGTCACTCCCGAGTTCAGAGAACACACAGCGCTGACACTCCTGCATTTAGAGAACACACAGCGCTGTCACTCCCGAGTTCAGAGAACACACAGCGCTGTCACTCCCGAGTTCAGAGAACACACAGCGCTGTCACTCCCGAGTTCAGAGAACACACAGCGCTGTCACTCCCGAGTTCAGAGAACACACAGCGCTGTCACTCCCGAGTTCAGAGAACACACAGCGCTGTCACTCCCGAGTTCAGAGAACGCACAGCGCTGTCGCTCCCGAGTTCAGAGAACACACAGCGTTGTCACTCCCGAGTTCAGAGAACGCACATCGCTGTCACTCCCGAGTTCCGAGAACACACAGCGCTGTCACTCCCGAGTTCAGAGAACACACAGCGCTAACACTCCCGAGTTCAGAGAACACACAGCGCTGTCACTCCCGAGTTCAGACAACACACAGCACTGACACTCCCGAGTTCAGAGAACACACAGCGCTGTCACTCCCGAGTTCAGAGAACACACAGCGCTGACACACCTGCATTTAGAGAACACACAGCGCTGTCACTCCCGAGTTCAGAGAACACACAGCGCTTTCACTCCCGAGTTCAGAGAACACACAGCGCTGTCACTCCCGAGTTCAGAGAACACACAGCGCTGACACTCCCGAGTTCAGAGAACACACAGCGCTGACACTGCCGAGTTCAGAGAACACACAGCGCTGTCACTCCCGAGTTCAGAGAACACACAGCGCTGTCACTCCCGAGTTCAGACAACACACAGCACTGACACTCCCGAGTTCAGAGAACACACAGCGCTGACACTGCCGAGTTCAGAGAACACACAGCGCGGACACTCCCGAGTTCATAGAACGCACAGCGCTGTCACTCCCGAGTTCAGAGAACACACAGCGCTGACACTCCCAAGTTCAGAGAACACACAGCGCTGACACTCCCGAGTTCAGAGAACACACAGCGCTGTCACTCCCGAGTTCAGAGAACACACAGCGCTGACACTCCCGAGTTCAGAGAACACACAGCGCTGTCACTCCCGAGTTCAGACAACACACAGCACTGACACTCCCGAGTTCAGAGAACACACAGCACTGACACTCCCGAGTTCAGAGAATACACAGTGCTGACACTCCCGAGTTCAGAGAACACACAGCGCTGTCACTCCCGAGTTCAGAGAACACACAGCGCTGACACTCCTGCATTTAGAGAACACACAGCGCTGTCACTCCCGAGTTCAGAGAACACACAGCGCTGTCACTCCCGAGTTCAGAGAACACACAGCGCTGTCACTCCCGAGTTCAGAGAACAGACAGCGCTGTCACTCCCGAGTTCAGAGAACGCACAGCGCTGTCGCTCCCGAGTTCAGAGAACACACAGCGTTGTCGCTCCCGAGTTCAGAGAACGCACAGCGCTGTCACTCCCGAGTTCCGAGAACACACAGCGCTGTCACTCCCGAGTTCAGAGAACACACAGCGCTAACACTACCGAGTTCAGAGAACACACAGCGCTGACACTCCCGAGTTCAGAGAACACACAGCGCTGTCACTCCCGAGTTCAGAGAACGCACAGCGCTGTCACTCCCGAGTTCAGAGAACGCACAGCGCTGACACTCCCGATTTCAGAGAACACACAGCGCTGACACTCCCGAGTTCAGAGAACACACAGCGCTGACACTCCCGAGTTCAGAGAACACACAGCGCTGTCACTCCCGAGTTCAGAGTACACACAACGATGACACTCCCGAGTTCAGAGAACACACAGCGCTCACACTCCCGAGTTCAGAGAACACACAGCGCTGACACTCCCGAGTTCAGAGAACACACAGCGCTGACACTCCCGAGTTCAGAGAACACACAACGCTGACACTCCCGAGTTCAGAGAACGCACAGCGCTGTCACTCCCGAGTTCAGAGATCGCACAGCGCTGATAATCCCGAGTTCAGAGAACGTACAGCGCTGACACTCCCGAGTTCAGAGAACACACAGCGCTGTCACTCCCGAGTTCAGAGAACACACAGCGCTGACACTGCCGAGTTCAGAGAACACACAGCGCTGACACTCCAGAGTTCAGAGAACGCACAGCGCTGTCACTCCCGAGTTCAGAGAACACACAGCGCTGACACTCCCGAGTTCAGAGAACACACAGCGCTGTCACTCCCGAGTTCAGAGAACACACAGCGCTGTCACTCCCGAGTTCAGACAACACACAGCGCTGACACTCCCGAGTTCAGAGAACACACAGCGCTGTCACTCCCGAGTTCAGACAACACACAGCACTGACACTCCCGAGTTCAGAGAACACACAGCACTGACACTCCCGAGTTCAGAGAACACACAGTGCTGACACTCCCGAGTTCAGAGAACACACAGCGCTGACACTCCCGAGTTCAGAGAACACACAGCGCTGTCACTCCCGAGTTCAGACAACACACAGCACTGACACTCCCGAGTTCAGAGAACACACAGCGCTGTCACTCCCGAGTTCAGAGAACACACAGCGCTGACACACCTGCATTTAGAGAACACACAGCGCTGTCACTCCCGAGTTCAGAGAACACACAGCGCTTTCACTCCCGAGTTCAGAGAACACACAGCGCTGTCACTCCCGAGTTCAGAGAACACACAGCGCTGTCACTCCCGAGTTCAGAGAACACACAGCGCTGTCACTCCCGAGTTCAGAGAACAAACAGCGCTGTCACCCCCGAGTTCAGAGAACGCACAGCGCTGTCACTCCCGAGTTCAGAGAACACACAGCGTTGTCACTCCCGAGTTCAGAGAACGCACAGCGCTGTCACTCCCGAGTTCCGAGAACACACAGCGCTGTCACTCCCGAGTTCAGAGAACACACAGCGCTAACACTCCCGAGTTCAGAGAACACACAGCGCTGTCACTCCCGAGTTCAGAGAACACACAGCGCTGTCACTCCCGAGTTCAGACAACACACAGCGCTGACACTCCCGAGTTCAGAGAACACACAGCGCTGTCACTCCCGAGTTCAGACAACACACAGCACTGACACTCCCGAGTTCAGAGAACACACAGCACTGACACTCCCGAGTTCAGAGAACACACAGTGCTGACACTCCCGAGTTCAGAGAACACACAGCGCTGTCACTCCCGAGTTCAGAGAACACACAGCGCTGACACTCCTGCATTTAGAGAACACACAGCGCTGTCACTCCCGAGTTCAGAGAACACACAGCGCTGTCACTCCCGAGTTCAGAGAACACACAGCGCTGTCACTCCCGAGTTCAGAGAACACACAGCGCTGTCACTCCCGAGTTCAGAGAACACACAGCGCTGTCACTCCCGAGTTCAGAGAACACACAGCGTTGTCACTCCCGAGTTCAGAGAACGCACAGCGCTGTCGCTCCCGAGTTCAGAGAACACACAGCGTTGTCACTCCCGAGTTCAGAGAACGCACATCGCTGTCACTCCCGAGTTCCGAGAACACACAGCGCTGTCACTCCCGAGTTCAGAGAACACACAGCGCTAACACTCCCGAGTTCAGAGAACACACAGCGCTGACACTCCCGAGTTCAGAGAACACACAGCGCTGTCACTCCCGAGTTCAGAGAACGCACAGCGCTGTCACTCCCGAGTTCAGAGAACACACAGCGCTGACACTCCCGATTTCAGAGAACACACAGCGCTGACACTCCCGAGTTCAGAGAACACACAGCGCTGACACTCCCGAGTTCAGAGAACACACAGCGCTGACACTCCCGAGTTCAGAGAAGGCACAGCGCTGACACTCCCGAGTTCAGAGAACACACAGCGCTGTCACTCCCGAGTTCAGAGTACACACAACGATGACACTCCCGAGTTCAGAGAACACACAGCGCTCACACTCCCGAGTTCAGAGAACACACAGCGCTGACACTCCCGAGTTCAGAGAACACAAAGCGCTGACACTCCCGAGTTCAGAGAACACACAACGCTGACACTCCAGAGTTCAGAGAACGCACAGCGCTGTCACTCCCGAGTTCAGAGATCGCACAGCGCTGATAATCCCGAGTTCAATGAACGTACAGCGCTGACACTCCCGAGTTCAGAGAACACACAGCGCTGTCACTCCCGAGTTCAGAGAACACACAGCGCTGACACTGCCGAGTTCAGAGAACACACAGCGCTGACACTCCCGAGTTCAGAGAACGCACAGCGCTGTCACTCCCGAGTTCAGAGAACACACAGCGCTGACACTCCCGAGTTCAGAGAACGCACAGCGCTGTCACTCCCGAGTTCAGAGAACACACAGCGCTGTCACTCCCGAGTTCAGACAACACACAGCGCTGACACTCCCGAGTTCAGAGAACACACAGCGCTGTCACTCCCGAGTTCAGACAACACACAGCGCTGACACTCCCGAGTTCAGAGAACACACAGCGCTGTCACTCCCGAGTTCAGACAACACACAGCACTGACACTCCCGAGTTCAGAGAACACACAGCACTGACACTCCCGAGTTCAGAGAACACACAGTGCTGACACTCCCGAGTTCAGAGAACACACAGCGCTGTCACTCCCGAGTTCAGAGAACACACAGCGCTGACACACCTGCATTTAGAGAACACACAGCGCTGTCACTCCCGAGTTCAGAGAACACACAGCGCTTTCACTCCCGAGTTCAGAGAACACACAGCGCTGTCACTCCCGAGTTCAGAGAACACACAGCGCTGTCACTCCCGAGTTCAGAGAACACACAGCGCTGTCACTCCCGAGTTCAGAGAACAAACAGCGCTGTCACCCCCGAGTTCAGAGAACGCACAGCGCTGTCACTCCCGAGTTCAGAGAACACACAGCGTTGTCACTCCCGAGTTCAGAGAACGCACAGCGCTGTCACTCCCGAGTTCCGAGAACACACAGCGCTGTCACTCCCGAGTTCAGAGAACACACAGCGCTAACACTCCCGAGTTCAGAGAACACACAGCGCTGACACTCCCGAGTTCAGAGAACACACAGCGCTGTCACTCCCGAGTTCAGAGAACGCACAGCGCTGTCACTCCCGAGTTCAGAGAACACACAGCGCTGACACTCCCGATTTCAGAGAACACACAGCGCTGACACTCCCGAGTTCAGAGAAAACACAGCGCTGACACTCCCGTGTTCAGAGAACACACAGCGCTGTCACTCCCGAGTTCAGAGAACACACAGCGCTGTCACTCCCGAGTTCAGAGAACACACAGCGCTGTCACTCCCGAGTTCAGAGAACGCACAGGGCTGTCACTCCCGAGTTCAGAGAACACACAGCGTTGTCACTCCCGAGTTCCGAGAACACACAGCGCTGTCACTCCCGAGTTCAGAGAACACACAGCGCTAACACTCCCGAGTTCAGAGAACACACAGCGCTGACACTCCCGAGTTCAGAGAACACACAGCGCTGTCACTTCCGAGTTCAGAGAACGCACAGCGCTGTCACTCCCGAGTTCAGAGAACACACAGATCTGACACTCCCGATTTCAGAGAACACACAGCGCTGACACTCCCGAGTTCAGAGAACACACAGCGCTGACACTCCCGAGTTCAGAGAACACACAGCGCTGTCACTCCCGAGTTCAGAGAACACACAGCGCTGACACACCCGAGTTCAGAGAACGCACAGCGCTGACACTCCCGAGTTCAGAGAACACACAGCGCTGTCACTCCCGAGTTCAGAGAACACACAGCGCTGACACTCCCGAGTTCAGAGAACACACAGCGCTGTCACTCCCGAGTTCAGAGTACACACAGCGCTGACACTGCCGAGTTCAGAGAACACACAGCGCTGACACTCCCGAGTTCAGAGAACGCACAGCGCTGTCACTCCCGAGTTCAGAGAACACACAGCGCTGACAGTCCCGAGTTCAGAGAACACACAACGCTGTCACTCCCGAGTTCAGAGAACACACAGCGCTGTCACTCCCGAGTTCAGACAACACACAGCGCTGACACTCCCGAGTTCAGAGAACACACAGCGCTGTCACTCCCGAGTTCAGACAACACACAGCACTGACACTCCCGAGTTCAGAGAACACACAGCACTGACAGTCCCGAGTTCAGAGAACACACAGTGCTGACACTCCCGAGTTCAGAGAACACACAGCGCTGTCACTCCCGAGTTCAGAGAACACACAGCGCTGTCACTCCCGAGTTCAGAGAACACACAGCGCTGTCACTCCCGAGTTCAGAGAACGCACAGCGCTGTCACTCCCGAGTTCAGAGAACACACAGCGTTGTCACTCCCGAGTTCCGAGAACACACAGCGCTGTCACTCCCGAGTTCAGAGAACACACAGCGCTAACACTCCCGAGTTCAGAGAACACACAGCGCTGACACTCCCGAGTTCAGAGAACACACAGCGCTGTCACTCCCGAGTTCAGAGAACGCACAGCGCTGTCACTCCCGAGTTCAGAGAACACACAGCGCTGACACTCCCGATTTCAGAGAACACACAGCGCTGACACTCCCGAGTTCAGCGAACACACAGCGCTGACACTCCCGAGTTCAGAGAACACACAGCGCTGTCACTCCCGAGTTCAGAGAACACACAGCGCTGACACTCCCGAGTTCAGAGAACGCACAGCGCTGACACTCACGAGTTCAGAGAACACACAGCGCTGTCACTCCCGAGTTCAGAGAACACACAGCGCTGACACTCCCGAGTTCAGAGAACACACAGCGCTGACACTCCCGAGTTCAGAGAACGCACAGCGCTGTCACTCCCGAGTTCAGAGATCGCACAGCGCTGATAATCCCGAGTTCAGAGAACGTACAGCGCTGACACTCCCGAGTTCAGAGAACGCACAGTGCTGACACTCCCGAGTTCAGAGAACGCACAGCGCTGATCATCCCGAGTTCAGAGAACGCACAGCGCTGTCACTCCCGAGTTCAGAGAACGCACAGCGCTGTCACTCCCGAGTTAAGAGAACGCACAGCGCTGTCACTCCGGAGTTCAGAGATCGCACAGCGCTGTCACTCCTGAGTTCAGAGAATGCACAGCGCTGTCACTCCCGAGTTCAGAGAACGCACAGCGCTGACACTCCCGAGTTCAGGGAACGCACAGCGCTGTCACTCCCGAGTTCAGAGAACGCACAGCGCTGTCACTCCTGAGTTCAGAGAACACACAGCGCTGACACTCCCAAGTTCAGAGAAGGCACAGCGCTGACACTCCCGAGTTCAGAGAACACACAGCACTGACACTCCCGAGTTCAGAGAGCGCACAGCACTGACACTCCCAAGTTCAGAGAAGGCACAGCGCTGTCACTCCTGAGTTCAGAGAACACACAGCGCTGACACTCCCAAGTTCAGAGAAGGCACAGCGCTGACACTCCCGAGTTCAGAGAGCGCACAGCACTGACACTCCCAAGTTCAGAGAAGGCACAGCGCTGTCACTCCTGAGTTCAGAGAACGCACAGCGCTGACACTCCCGAGTTCAGAGAACACACAGCGCTGACACTCCCGATTTCAGAGAACACACAGCGCTGACACTCCCGAGTTCAGAGAACACACAGCGCTGACACTCTCGAGTTCAGAGAACACACAGCGCTGTCACTCCCGAGTTCAGAGAACACACAGTGCTGTCACTCCCGAGTTCAGAGAACACACAGCGCTGTCACTCCCGAGTTCAGAGAACGCACAGCGCTGTCACTCCCGAGTTCAGAGAACATGCAGCGTTGTCACTCCCGAGTTCCGAGAACACACAGCGCTGTCACTCCCGAGTTCAGAGAACACACAGCGCTAACACTCCCGAGTTCAGAGAACACACAGCGCTGACACTCCCGAGTTCAGAGAACACACAGCGCTGTCACTCCCGAGTTCAGAGAACGCACAGCGCTGTCACTCCCGAGTTCAGAGAACACACAGCGCTGACACTCCCGATTTCAGAGAACACACAGCGCTGACACTCCCGAGTTCAGAGAACACACAGCGCTGACACTCCCGAGTTCAGAGAACACACAGCGCTGTCACTCCCGAGTTCAGAGAACACACAGCGCTGACACTCCCGAGTTCAGAGAACGCACAGCGCTGACACTCCCGAGTTCAGAGAACACACAGCGCTGTCACTCCCGAGTTCAGAGAACACACAGCGCTGACACTCCCGAGTTCAGAGAACACACAGCGCTGACACTCCCGAGTTCAGAGAACGCACAGCGCTGACACTCCCGAGTTCAGAGAACACACAGCGCTGTCACTCCCGAGTTCAGAGAACACACAGCGCTGACACTCCCGAGTTCAGAGAACGCACAGCGCTGACACTCCCGAGTTCAGAGAACACACAGCGCTGACACTCCCGAGTTCAGAGAACACACAGCGCTGACACTCCCGAGTTCAGAGAACACACAGCGCTGACACTCCCGAGTTCAGAGAACGCACAGCGCTGTCACTCCCGAGTTCAGAGATCGCACAGCGCTGATAATCCCGAGTTCAGAGAACGTACAGCGCTGACACTCCCGAGTTCAGTGAACGCACAGTGCTGACACTCCCGAGTTCAGAGAACGCACAGCGCTGATAATCCCGAGTTCAGAGAACGCACAGCGCTGTCACTCCCGAGTTCAGAGAACGCACAGCGCTGTCACTCCCGAGTTCAGAGAACGCACAGCGCTGTCACTCCGGAGTTCAGAGATCGCACAGCGCTGTCACTCCTGAGTTCAGAGAATGCACAGCGCTGTCACTCCCGAGTTCAGAGAACGCGCAGCGCTGACACTCCCGAGTTCAGGGAACGCACAGCGCTGTCACTCCCGAGTTCAGAGAACGCACAGCGCTGTCACTCCTGAGTTCAAAGAACACACAGCGCTGACACTCCCAAGTTCAGAGAAGGCACAGCGCTGACACTCCCGAGTTCAGGGAACGCACAGCGCTGTCACTCCCGAGTTCAGAGAACGCACAGCGCTGTCACTCCTGAGTTCAGAGAACACACAGCGCTGACACTCCCGAGTTCAGAGAACGTACAGCGCTGACACTCCCGAGTTCAGAGAACACACAGCGCTGACACTCCCAAGTTCAGAGAAGGCACAGCGCTGACACTCCTGAGTTCAGAGAACGCACAGCGCTGTCACTCCCGAGTTCAGAGAACGCACAGCGCTGTCACTCCTGAGTTCAGAGAATGCACAGCGCTGTCACTCCCGAGTTCAGAGAACGCGCAGCGCTGACACTCCCGAGTTCAGGGAACGCACAGCGCTGTCACTCCCGAGTTCAGAGAACGCACAGCGCTGTCACTCCTGAGTTCAGAGAATGCACAGCGCTGTCACTCCCGAGTTCAGAGAACGCGCAGCGCTGACACTCCCGAGTTCAGGGAACGCACAGCGCTGTCACTCCCGAGTTCAGACAACGCACAGCGCTGTCACTCCTGAGTTCAGGGAACGCACAGCGCTGTCACTCCCGAGTTCAGAGAACGCACAGCGCTGTCACTCCCGAGTTCAGAGAACACACAGCGCTGACACTCCCAAGTTCAGAGAAGGCACAGCGCTGACACTCCCGAGTTCAGAGAACGCACAGCGCTGACACTCCCGAGTTCAGAGAACACACAGCGCTGACACTCCCGATTTCAGAGAACACACAGCGCTGACACTCCCGAGTTCAGAGAACACACAGCGCTGACACTCTCGAGTTCAGAGAACACACAGCGCTGTCACTCCCGAGTTCAGAGAACACACAGCGCTGTCACTCCCGAGTTCAGAGAACACACAGCGCTGTCACTCCCGAGTTCAGAGAACGCACAGCGCTGTCACTCCCGAGTTCAGAGAACATACAGCATTGTCACTCCCGAGTTCCGAGAACACACAGCGCTGTCACTCCCGAGTTCAGAGAACACACAGCGCTAACACTCCCGAGTTCAGAGAACACACAGCGCTGACACTCCCGAGTTCAGAGAACACACAGCGCTGTCACTCCCGAGTTCAGAGAACGCACAGCGCTGTCACTCCCGAGTTCAGAGAACACACAGCGCTGACACTCCCGATTTCAGAGAACACACAGCGCTGACACTCCCGAGTTCAGAGAACACACAGCGCTGTCACTCCCGAGTTCAGAGAACACACAGCGCTGACACTCCCGAGTTCAGAGAACGCACAGCGCTGACACTCCCGAGTTCAGAGAACACACAGCGCTGTCACTCCCGAGTTCAGAGAACACACAGCGCTGACACTCCCGAGTTCAGAGAACACACAGCGCTGACACTCCCGAGTTCAGAGAACGCACAGCGCTGACACTCCCGAGTTCAGAGAACACACAGCGCTGTCACTCCCGAGTTCAGAGAACACACAGCGCTGACACTCCCGAGTTCAGAGAACGCACAGCGCTGACACTCCCGAGTTCAGAGAACACACAGCGCTGACACTCCCGAGTTCAGAGAACACACAGCGCTGACACTCCCGAGTTCAGAGAACACACAGCGCTGACACTCCCGGGTTCAGAGAACGCACAGCGCTGTCACTCCCGAGTTCAGAGATCGCACAGCGCTGATAATCCCGAGTTCAGAGAACGTACAGCGCTGACACTCCCGAGTTCAGCGAACGCACAGTGCTGACACTCCCGAGTTCAGAGAACGCACAGCGCTGATAATCCCGAGTTCAGAGAACGCACAGCGCTGTCACTCCCGAGTTCAGAGAACGCACAGCGCTGTCACTCCCGAGTTCAGAGAACGCACAGCGCTGTCACTCCGGAGTTCAGAGATCGCACAGCGCTGTCACTCCTGAGTTCAGAGAATGCACAGCGCTGACACTCCCAAGTTCAGAGAAGGCACAGCGCTGACACTCCCGAGTTCAGAGAACACACAGAACTGACACTCCCGAGCTCAGAGAGCGCACAGCACTGACACTCCCAAGTTCAGAGAAGGCACAGCGCTGTCACTCCTGAGTTCAGAGAACACACAGCGCTGACACTCCCAAGTTCAGAGAAGGCACAGCGCTGACACTCCCGAGTTCAGAGAGCGCACAGCACTGACACTCCCAAGTTCAGAGAAGGCACAGCGCTGTCACTCCTGAGTTCAGAGAACGCACAGCGCTGACACTCCCGAGTTCAGAGAACACACAGCGCTGACACTCCCGATTTCAGAGAACACACAGCGCTGACACTCCCGAGTTCAGAGAACACACAGCGCTGACACTCTCGAGTTCAGAGAACACACAGCGCTGTCACTCCCGAGTTCAGAGAACACACAGTGCTGTCACTCCCGAGTTCAGAGAACACACAGCGCTGTCACTCCCGAGTTCAGAGAACGCACAGCGCTGTCACTCCCGAGTTCAGAGAACATGCAGCGTTGTCACTCCCGAGTTCCGAGAACACACAGCGCTGTCACTCCCGAGTTCAGAGAACACACAGCGCTAACACTCCCGAGTTCAGAGAACACACAGCGCTGACACTCCCGAGTTCAGAGAACACACAGCGCTGTCACTCCCGAGTTCAGAGAACGCACAGCGCTGTCACTCCCGAGTTCAGAGAACACACAGCGCTGACACTCCCGATTTCAGAGAACACACAGCGCTGACACTCCCGAGTTCAGAGAACACACAGCGCTGACACTCCCGAGTTCAGAGAACACACAGCGCTGTCACTCCCGAGTTCAGAGAACACACAGCGCTGACACTCCCGAGTTCAGAGAACGCACAGCGCTGACACTCCCGAGTTCAGAGAACACACAGCGCTGTCACTCCCGAGTTCAGAGAACACACAGCGCTGACACTCCCGAGTTCAGAGAACACACAGCGCTGACACTCCCGAGTTCAGAGAACGCACAGCGCTGACACTCCCGAGTTCAGAGAACACACAGCGCTGTCACTCCCGAGTTCAGAGAACACACAGCGCTGACACTCCCGAGTTCAGAGAACGCACAGCGCTGACACTCCCGAGTTCAGAGAACACACAGCGCTGACACTCCCGAGTTCAGAGAACACACAGCGCTGACACTCCCGAGTTCAGAGAACACACAGCGCTGACACTCCCGAGTTCAGAGAACGCACAGCGCTGTCACTCCCGAGTTCAGAGATCGCACAGCGCTGATAATCCCGAGTTCAGAGAACGTACAGCGCTGACACTCCCGAGTTCAGTGAACGCACAGTGCTGACACTCCCGAGTTCAGAGAACGCACAGCGCTGATAATCCCGAGTTCAGAGAACGCACAGCGCTGTCACTCCCGAGTTCAGAGAACGCACAGCGCTGTCACTCCCGAGTTCAGAGAACGCACAGCGCTGTCACTCCGGAGTTCAGAGATCGCACAGCGCTGTCACTCCTGAGTTCAGAGAATGCACAGCGCTGTCACTCCCGAGTTCAGAGAACGCGCAGCGCTGACACTCCCGAGTTCAGGGAACGCACAGCGCTGTCACTCCCGAGTTCAGAGAACGCACAGCGCTGTCACTCCTGAGTTCAAAGAACACACAGCGCTGACACTCCCAAGTTCAGAGAAGGCACAGCGCTGACACTCCCGAGTTCAGGGAACGCACAGCGCTGTCACTCCCGAGTTCAGAGAACGCACAGCGCTGTCACTCCTGAGTTCAGAGAACACACAGCGCTGACACTCCCGAGTTCAGAGAACGTACAGCGCTGACACTCCCGAGTTCAGAGAACACACAGCGCTGACACTCCCAAGTTCAGAGAAGGCACAGCGCTGACACTCCTGAGTTCAGAGAACGCACAGCGCTGTCACTCCCGAGTTCAGAGAACGCACAGCGCTGTCACTCCTGAGTTCAGAGAATGCACAGCGCTGTCACTCCCGAGTTCAGAGAACGCGCAGCGCTGACACTCCCGAGTTCAGGGAACGCACAGCGCTGTCACTCCCGAGTTCAGAGAACGCACAGCGCTGTCACTCCTGAGTTCAGAGAATGCACAGCGCTGTCACTCCCGAGTTCAGAGAACGCGCAGCGCTGACACTCCCGAGTTCAGGGAACGCACAGCGCTGTCACTCCCGAGTTCAGACAACGCACAGCGCTGTCACTCCTGAGTTCAGGGAACGCACAGCGCTGTCACTCCCGAGTTCAGAGAACGCACAGCGCTGTCACTCCCGAGTTCAGAGAACACACAGCGCTGACACTCCCAAGTTCAGAGAAGGCACAGCGCTGACACTCCCGAGTTCAGAGAACGCACAGCGCTGACACTCCCGAGTTCAGAGAACACACAGCGCTGACACTCCCGATTTCAGAGAACACACAGCGCTGACACTCCCGAGTTCAGAGAACACACAGCGCTGACACTCTCGAGTTCAGAGAACACACAGCGCTGTCACTCCCGAGTTCAGAGAACACACAGCGCTGTCACTCCCGAGTTCAGAGAACACACAGCGCTGTCACTCCCGAGTTCAGAGAACGCACAGCGCTGTCACTCCCGAGTTCAGAGAACATACAGCGTTGTCACTCCCGAGTTCCGAGAACACACAGCGCTGTCACTCCCGAGTTCAGAGAACACACAGCGCTAACACTCCCGAGTTCAGAGAACACACAGCGCTGACACTCCCGAGTTCAGAGAACACACAGCGCTGTCACTCCCGAGTTCAGAGAACGCACAGCGCTGTCACTCCCGAGTTCAGAGAACACACAGCGCTGACACTCCCGATTTCAGAGAACACACAGCGCTGACACTCCCGAGTTCAGAGAACACACAGCGCTGACACTCCCGAGTTCAGAGAACACACAGCGCTGTCACTCCCGAGTTCAGAGAACACACAGCGCTGACACTCCCGAGTTCAGAGAACGCACAGCGCTGACACTCCCGAGTTCAGAGAACACACAGCGCTGTCACTCCCGAGTTCAGAGAACACACAGCGCTGACACTCCCGAGTTCAGAGAACACACAGCGCTGACACTCCCGAGTTCAGAGAACGCACAGCGCTGACACTCCCGAGTTCAGAGAACACACAGCGCTGTCACTCCCGAGTTCAGAGAACACACAGCGCTGACACTCCCGAGTTCAGAGAACGCACAGCGCTGACACTCCCGAGTTCAGAGAACACACAGCGCTGACACTCCCGAGTTCAGAGAACACACAGCGCTGACACTCCCGAGTTCAGAGAACACACAGCGCTGACACTCCCGGGTTCAGAGAACGCACAGCGCTGTCACTCCCGAGTTCAGAGATCGCACAGCGCTGATAATCCCGAGTTCAGAGAACGTACAGCGCTGACACTCCCGAGTTCAGCGAACGCACAGTGCTGACACTCCCGAGTTCAGAGAACGCACAGCGCTGATAATCCCGAGTTCAGAGAACGCACAGCGCTGTCACTCCCGAGTTCAGAGAACGCACAGCGCTGTCACTCCCGAGTTCAGAGAACGCACAGCGCTGTCACTCCGGAGTTCAGAGATCGCACAGCGCTGTCACTCCTGAGTTCAGAGAATGCACAGCGCTGTCACTCCCGAGTTCAGAGAACGCGCAGCGCTGACACTCCCGAGTTCAGGGAACGCACAGCGCTGTCACTCCCGAGTTCAGAGAACGCACAGCGCTGTCACTCCTGAGTTCAAAGAACACACAGCGCTGACACTCCCAAGTTCAGAGAAGGCACAGCGCTGACACTCCCGAGTTCAGGGAACGCACAGCGCTGACACTCCCAAGTTCAGAGAAGGCACAGCGCTGTCACTCCTGAGTTCAGAGAACACACAGCGTTGTCACTCCCGAGTTCCGAGAACACACAGCGCTGTCACTCCCGAGTTCAGAGAACACACAGCGCTAACACTCCCGAGTTCAGAGAACACACAGCGCTGACACTCCCGAGTTCAGAGAACACACAGCGCTGTCACTCCCGAGTTCAGAGAACGCACAGCGCTGTCACTCCCGAGTTCAGAGAACACACAGCGCTGACACTCCCGATTTCAGAGAACACACAGCGCTGACACTCCCGAGTTCAGAGAACACACAGCGCTGACACTCCCGAGTTCAGAGAACACACAGCGCTGTCACTCCCGAGTTCAGAGAACACACAGCGCTGACACTCCCGAGTTCAGAGAACGCACAGCGCTGACACTCCCGAGTTCAGAGAACGCACAGCGCTGTCACTCCGGAGTTCAGAGATCGCACAGCGCTGACACTCCCGAGTTCAGGGAACGCACAGCGCTGTCACTCCCGAGTTCAGAGAACGCACAGCGCTGTCACTCCTGAGTTCAAAGAACACACAGCGCTGACACTCCCAAGTTCAGAGAAGGCACAGCGTTGACACTCCCGAGTTCAGAGAACACACAGCACTGACACTCCCGAGTTCAGAGAGCGCACAGCACTGACACTCCCAAGTTCAGAGAAGGCACAGCGCTGTCACTCCTGAGTTCAGAGAACACACAGCGCTGACACTCCCGAGTTCAGAGAAGGCACAGCGCTGACACTCCCGAGTTCAGAGAACACACAGCACTGACACTCCCGAGTTCAGAGAGCGCACAGCACTGACACTCCCAAGTTCAGAGAAGGCACAGCGCTGTCACTCCTGAGTTCAGAGAACACACAGCGCTGACACTCCCAAGTTCAGAGAACGCACAGCGCTGACACTCCCGAGTTCAGAGAACGCACAGCGCTGACACTCCCAAGTTCAGAGAAGGCACAGTGCTGACACTCATGAGTTCAGAGAACGCACAGCGCTGACACTCCCGCATTTAGAGAACACACAGCGCTGTCACTCCCGAGTTCAGAGAACACACAGCGCTGACACTCCCGAGTTCAGAGAACACACAGCGCTGACACTCCCGAGTTCAGAGAACACACAGCGCTGTCACTCCCTAGTTCAGAGAACACACAGCGCTGTCACTCCCGAGTTCAGAGAACACACAGCGCTGACACTGCCGAGTTCAGAGAACACACAGCGCTGTCACTCCCGAGTTCAGAGAACACACAGCGCTGACACTCCCGAGTTCAGAGAACGCACAGCGCTGTCACTCCCGAGTTCAGAGATCGCACAGCGCTGATAATCCCGAGTTCAGAGAACACACAGCGCTGACACTCCCGAGTTCAGAGAACGCACAGCTCTGTCACTCCCGAGTTCAGAGAACACACAGCGCTGACACTCCCGAGTTCAGAGAACACACAGCGCTGTCACTCCCGAGTTCAGAGAACACACAGCGCTGTCACTCCCGAGTTCAGACAACACACAGCGCTGACACTCCCGAGTTCAGAGAACACACAGCGCTGTCACTCCCGAGTTCAGAGAACACACAGCGCTGACATTCCCGAGTTCAGAGAACGCACAGCGCTGACACTCCCGAGTTCAGATAACACACAGCGCTGTCACTCCCGAGTTCAGAGAACACACAGCACTGACACTCCCGAGTTCAGAGAACACACAGCGCTGACACTCCCGAGTTCAGAGAACACACAGCGCTGACACTGCCGAGTTCAGAGAACACACAGCGCTGACACTCCCGAGTTCAGAGAACACACAGCGCTGTCACTCCCGAGTTCAGACAACACACAGCGCTGTCACTCCCGAGCTCAGAGAACACACAGCGCTGTCACTCCCGAGCTCAGAGAACACACAGCGCTGTCACTCCTGAGTTCAGAGAACACACAGCGCTGACTTCCCGAGTTCAGAGAACGCACAGCGCTGACACTCCCGAGTTCAGATAACACACAGCGCTGTCACTCCCGAGTTCAGAGAACACACAGCACTGACACTCCCGAGTTCAGAGAACACACAGCGCTGACACTCCCGAGTTCAGAGAACACACAGCGCTGACACTGCCGAGTTCAGAGAACACACAGCGCTGACACTCCCGAGTTCAGAGAACACACAGCGCTGTCACTCCCGAGTTCAGACAACACACAGCGCTGTCACTCCCGAGCTCAGAGAACACACAGCGCTGTCACTCCTGAGTTCAGAGAACACACAGCGCTGACATCCCGAGTTCAGAGAACACACAGCGCTGTCACTCCCGAGTTCAGAGAACACACAGCGCTGTCACTCCCGAGTTCAGACAACACACAGCGCTGTCACTCCCGAGTTCAGAGAACACACAGCGCTGACACTGCCGAGTTCAGAGAACACACAGCGCTGACATTCCCGAGTTCAGAGAACGCACAGCGCTGACATCCCGAGTTCAGAGAACACAAAGCGCTGTCACTCCCGAGTTCAGAGAACACACAGCGCTGACACTGCCGAGTTCAGAGAACACAAAGCGCTGTCACTCCCGAGTTCAGAGAACACACAGCGCTGACACTCCCGAGTTCAGAGAACACACAGCGCTGACACTCCCGAGTTCAGATAACACACAGCGCTGTCACTCCCGAGTTCAGAGAACACACAGCACTGACACTCCCGAGTTCAGAGAACACACAGCGCTGACACTCCCGAGTTCAGAGAACACACAGCGCTGACACTGCCGAGTTCAGAGAACACACAGCGCTGACACTCCCGAGTTCAGAGAACACACAGCGCTGTCACTCCCGAGTTCAGACAACACACAGCGCTGTCACTCCCGAGCTCAGAGAACACACAGCGCTGTCACTCCCGAGCTCAGAGAACACACAGCGCTGTCACTCCTGAGTTCAGAGAACACACAGCGCTGACATCCCGAGTTCAGAGAACGCACAGCGCTGACACTCCCGAGTTCAGATAACACACAGCGCTGTCACTCCCGAGTTCAGAGAACACACAGCACTGACACTCCCGAGTTCAGAGAACACACAGCGCTGACACTCCCGAGTTCAGAGAACACACAGCGCTGACACTGCCGAGTTCAGAGAACACACAGCGCTGACACTCCCGAGTTCAGAGAACACACAGCGCTGTCACTCCCGAGTTCAGACAACACACAGCGCTGTCACTCCCGAGCTCAGAGAACACACAGCGCTGTCACTCCTGAGTTCAGAGAACACACAGCGCTGACATCCCGAGTTCAGAGAACACACAGCGCTGTCACTCCCGAGTTCAGAGAACACACAGCGCTGTCACTCCCGAGTTCAGACAACACACAGCGCTGTCACTCCCGAGTTCAGAGAACACACAGCGCTGACACTGCCGAGTTCAGAGAACACACAGCGCTGACATTCCCGAGTTCAGAGAACGCACAGCGCTGACATCCCGAGTTCAGAGAACACAAAGCGCTGTCACTCCCGAGTTCAGAGAACACACAGCGCTGACACTGCCGAGTTCAGAGAACACAAAGCGCTGTCACTCCCGAGTTCAGAGAACACACAGCGCTGACACTCCCGAGTTCAGAGAACACACAGCGCTGACACTCCCGAGTTCAGAGAACACACAGCGCTGACCAAACTGTGGACAATATGGCCACTCCAGGCCTTCTGCATCACTGAAAGCACATTGGGCTGGATTTCCCTCATTGGAACAGAGTGGAGAAGTGGAGGTGGTTCTCGTGGGGTTGAAGGAAGGGGAATGTAAATTGGGGTCGGGAGGCAGTGGGAGCCTCACTGCCCAGTTTGCCCTGTTTTCTGCCACTATCCTGCTCGATTTTGGCCTAAGACTTGCTCGCTGTCAGCGCTGCCAGCAGAACCGACCATATATTCAACCCCATTGTGTCGTTTTGGGAGTATTTCCTCCAGTAAAAGCCTTGATTTTTTTTACCACTTTTTCTCCTCTTCAAAGATTTTCCAGGCCACGCATCATTGCTGCCAAAAGGACTGGTGCCCCTCCAAAACGACTGGTTTAGTGAGACCACCTTGGCCAATTTTGCAGACAGCTGCTAAAGATGCTAAAATTTGGCACCTCTCTGTGCAGCTTGACTCAAAGCAGGAAATAAACAGAGGCAGATATCGATCCTCTGTCCTCTCACATCATATGCATTAAGGCTCCACCATGATGGTTAAAAACCAATCAAGGTATTTTATTTGGGGCAATTTAAACTGAATATAATTTACCACGAATGGAGAACAAAAGTCAAAAAGTGCTATGTTAAAAGATGTGGAATGACTGAGCAATGTGCACTGAAATTTCAAAAAATGAGATTACCTCCCTTGTCATCGACCTTGAAAAAGAAAGATCACCGACATTCTCTGAAAGTAGTTCAACCTTACCAAACAAATAAGAACTGTCATACCAGAGTGAAAGTCACTGTCCCTTTAAGAGATTTGCACCCATGTAGTTTGGTTATCTTCTTTTATTCTGCTGCTTCATGAGTCTCATTCTGAGGTGTTCCCTTAGTTACTTGGCCGGAGGAGACAATATTAGGAGCTCAAATGACACCAAGAGCTCTGAAACGAAAAAACAGCTCGAATCCCCGCGTAATCAGATAGAGAAATGTAGGCGAGGACAGAGCTTTATATTTGGAGGTTAAACTTCTTTCAAAGAACAAGAAATACCATGGGCTCGATTTTCACACTCGCAATCGGGTGCGTTCCTGGCGGGGGGGCCACGAAAATCAGGGATTCCTGGAGCGGGTCGGGAGCCCGGCTCCAACCCGCCCACTTCCGGGTTTCCCACAACGCGCTGACATGTGCGCACAGCCTCCGCATGTGGAACTCCCGCCAGCAATTAAAGCCGGCAGGGTGCCACTTAAAGTATTTATTTTGGTATTTCAGGTTGTTTATAGACCTGATTAACGAGATATTTTAGCAGGGATGGGATTTTACAAACAACTGAGACTGTTTCCCGTACTGGGGGAAACACTCCCAGTTCAAATGGACGTGTTGCAGCCATCAGCCTGTGGCAGCTGCAAAGGTCCATTTGACAGGAAGATGGGGCAGACCCTCACTCATTGCAGGAGGCCACTCCATCACTTGGGACAAAGTTTGGCCTCCACCACCCTCCTCCTGACAATCAAAGTCACCAACTCGCACACTTACCCCGGGGTCCAGAGACATGTACCTACATTGCCGACCCCCTCAGATGTACATCTTCCGGATGGGGGCCGCCGTAGCTGCAGTTATGACCTCCTCGGAGGGCGAACAGCATCACCAGCCTCGCCATCCACGCCGTCCACCTCTGACACGTGGAGCTCCACAACAGAGTGCTGTGACACATCCACCTGCACAGCAGGAGGGAGGGCAACCACAGAGAGAGATGCGTCGCAGGGGGCACGACCCTCGCCACTGGGTCTACAGACCGAGGATCAGCTTCCTGGACCTCTCTGAGCAGCAGTGCACACGGAGGCTCAGAGTCACCCGACATGTAGTCGTGGACATCTGCAGCCTCCTTCATGCCGAGCTGCTCCCGGCTGGCCCGAGCACCATCTTCTTACCTGTCGCTGTCAAAGTCACCACTGCCCTCAACAACTTCTCCTCCGCATCCTTCCAGAGTGCCACCGGGGACATCGCCGACGTCTGCACAAAAGAGCCCTGCAAATACACCTACACCCACTCTGCAGTGACACAATGGGTGGCATCAGTTGTGGGTCTTCATTGTGATCCTCAGGAAAGGGCATTATTGCACAAACCAGACAAGATTCGCAAAGATGTGGCAGTAGTGGTGACAGTATAATACGTAATGTGAGTTGATCAGAAATTAAATATAGGTAAAAACCATGACAAACCCTCAAACACCCTTGTGCATCCCCTTCATGCTCACGACATGTTTGCCTTACGCTGCCTACTGCACATATGTGATGCATGCCCTGTGGCTGCAGCACAGGTAGTGGTAGGTTGAGTGAGGCTGACTGTGAAAGAGATGCACGAGAGGGTGAGTATGGGATAGAGCCATGAGATTGTATGAGGATTGGGTTGAGTGGTAGTGGCGGGATGAGTACTGGCGAGGTGAGTAAGTGCAGGTAAGATGAGGATGAGCTTTGAGTGGGTGTGAGGGGTGATGTGACAGAGTAGTGTTGGCAGTGCAGAAGGAGATGTGGGGTGGGGGCAGTGATGTGGCAGATGGAGTGTAGGGGAATGAGTAAGTGTACCCACTTCGGCTGACCGACTGAGGTCATTGGAGCGCCTCCTGCACTGTATGCAGGTGGGCGATATGTTGGTGGTGCAGGTGACCTCCTCTGCCACCTCGAGCCAGGCCTTCCTGGTGGCAGAGGCGGGCCGCTTCCTCCCGCCCGCCGGGGGGAAGATCTCTGTCCTCCCCCTCCTCCTCACCCCATCCAATGATACCTGGAGTGAGGCATCATTAAACTGGGAGCAGCCTTCCCCCTGGGCTGCTCCATGCTGTATTTTTTCCTATTTGTTGCAGCGTCAGTCAGTGGAGGACTGCCCCTTTAAATAGAGCTCCTCCAGCTGACAGACCTTACTGCGCATGCGCAGCCCGCCCGATGCGCAGATCAGCAGTGGGGAACCCGGAACAACAGGTAAGTGGATCCAATTAGGCTGCGATCGCGCGCGGGGCAGACTGATTTCACCGGGCGTGCCCCCCCCCCCACCGCCGCGAACCTGCCGCCCTGGTAATATCGGGCCCCATATCTCAGATCATAGAAGCATAGAATCATAGAAAGGTTACAGCACAGGAGGAGGCCATTCGGCCCATCGAGCCCACGCTGGCTCTATGTAAGAGCGATCCAGCTGGTCCCACTCCCCCGCCCTATCTCTGTAATCCTGCAAATTTTTTCCTTTCAAGTACTTATCCAGTTCCCTTTTGAAAGGGAAGGGAAGGGAAGATAAGTGATCTAACATTCTTCCTCAGCTGTTCAACCTTGATTTAGAAAAAGGATCATCTCAAAAAAACAAAAGAAATCAGAGCAGCATGGAATACTGCACACAATCTGTAACCTCATGGCCCGGCATATTCCTCACTCTACCATTACCAACAAGCCAGGGGATCAACCCTGGTTCAATGAGGAGTGTAGAAGAGCATGCCAGGAGCAGCACCAGGCGTACCTAAAAATGAGGTGCCAACCTGGTGACGCTACAACTCAGGACTACATGCATGCTAAACAACGGAAGCAACGTGCTATAGACAGAGCTAAGCGATTCCACAACCAACGGATCAGATCAAAGCTCTGCAGTCCTGCCACATCCAGTCGTGAATGGTGGTGGACAATTAAACAACTAACGGGAGGAGGAGGCTCTGTTAATGTCCCCATCCTCAATGATGGCGGAGTCCAGCATTTGCAACCATCTTCAGCCAGAAGTGCCGAGTGGATGATCCATCTCAGCCTCCTCCCGATATCCCCACCATCACAGAAGCCAGTCTTCAGCCAATTCAATTCACTCCACATGGATCGCTCACCACCACCTTCTCAAGGGCAATTAGGGATGGGCAATAAATGCTGGCCTTGCCAGCGACGCCTACATCCCATGAACAAATAAAAAAAAACGTGACATCAAGAAACGGCTGTGTGCACTGGATGCAGCAAAGGCTATGGGGCCCGACAACATCCTGGCTGTAGTGCTGAAGACCTGTGCTCCAGAACTAGCTGCGCCTCTCGCCAAGCTGTTCCAGTGCAGCTACAACACTGGCATCCACCCAACAAAGTGGAAAATTGCCCAGGTACGTCCTGTCCACAAAAAGCAGGACAAATCCAATCCGGCCAATTACCGCCCCATCAGTCTACTCTCAATCATCAGCAAAGTGATGGAAGGTGTCGTCGACAGTGCTATCAAGCGCCACTTACTCACCAATAACCTGCTCACCGATGCTCAGTTTGGGTTCCGCCAGGACCACTCGGCTCCAGACCTCATTACAGCCTTGGTCCAAATATGGACAAAAGAGCTGAATTCCAGAGGTGAGGTGAGAGTGACTGCCCTTGACATCAAGGCAGCATTTGACTGAGCGTGGCACCAAGGAGCCCAAGTAAAATTGAAGTCAATGGGAATCAGGGGGAAAACTCTCCAGTGGCTGGAGTCATACCGAGCACAAAGGAAGATGGTAGTGGTTGTTGGAGGCCAATCATCTCAGCCTCAGGACATTGCTGCAGGAGTTCATCAGCTTGCTCGGTGGACAGCCTGGTTGTGACACCCAGGTGTTGTTGTATCTTTCATGTGGTTGAGGGCAAGAGTGTCAGAAGCCATAGGTGCAAATAATATCCTTTATCAAATAGGAGTCAGCCTTCTAGCTAATTTTCCTGGCCTCAGTAACTGATGACTTCCTCACAGTTTGAGGAAGCTGGTTATGTGGTGCATGGAATCAGCCCCACCATGTATGACATAATCGAATTGAGCACCAAACAAGGGAGTGGGTGGGCTCGCCACTCAACGTTTACCTCGAACCTGAGTTCACATGCACCCCAGCGTGATGGGATGGAAGTCTCCTCTGTCTGCTGCATGTAAGCGTACTATATGAAATAAGTCACGATTGAACCTTAGAACTGCCCCTATTGCGGTTTCAATCAGCACTAAATTGACTATCTCACTCAGAGAGGCTGGTGTGAGAAAATGTCACCGTGGGACAGGAGGAGCTGTTCTGAATTTGGGACTCAGCTATTTTATTGGTACAGAATAAAAAGAATGATTTTCTGCACCTAACTCTGCAATAGCTGACCTGTGAGTGCTTGATGCTGAAATAGGGTGCCCAAAATAGAAAATGTTCTTTTCCCCAATCATCCCTGAGCTTGACGAGTACAAAAATAGTCATATGAGTACAGCTTGAGGCATTTTGGTTGGCCTTCTAGTTTGAGGACACCACACTGCTGTGAAATTATGGAACAACATGATCATGGTTACAATGAGCAAACTGACCCCATCCTTTGTCTGAATGCCATGCAGGTTTTAACACTGTTGCAAGTCTATTTCTATGAAATTGGTCAGTGAATGGGGACTGAGAATCATATTGTAAGGGGTAGAGTTTCCAAGTTGTTGGTCAGTCAAGTGCGATATTAGCACCAGCCCGACCATTACTGTGCTGACCACATCTGATCGTGCAGGCTCATTTTCATTGATATAGTCTGAGCGAATTCTTAGCCCATGTTGGACCTGGGGTTCAGAGATCGTCTGAGGGGAATGGTGGGTAGGAAATTTCATGTAAACAGCCCTTGAAGTAGTAATGTGTAAATTTAAAGGGACACAACCACTTAAAAGTAAATGGTTCATATGGGAGATTAGAGTGTTGATACCAGTTGTAAAGGCTACTAATATTTTTCATGTATTGTTTAGATAATAGAAGTGCCTGGCAAAACCAAGTGGCTGGCGCAGTAAATGGGGAGGCAGTGTAGGGGGTGGTGGTGTGTGAGGTTACTGTAGGGGGTGGTGGTGTGTGTCAGCTTCGCCTCTGACTTCTGAGCGGTTCGAATCGCTCCCACTCCCTGGGTTCCAGACCTTGGACTTATTTGGGGGTTGTGACAAAGTGCAGCAGACAACTGGATTTGGTGCAAGAAACTTTGACCTTTATTCAAGAGAGAAATACAACACAACAATCTCACTCTAATAAAATGGGGAACACTACAGCACACGCGAGGGAAATTACAGTAGAAAGATACCTCACCCCTCCCAATCCCACTGTACTAGCTAAGTTGGACTCTAAAGTGCCGGAGATAATGCTCACCAAACGAAACCTTGACAGTAATTCACCA
>NW_027139788.1:92500-94552 GCF_035084215.1 Heptranchias perlo | reverse complement strand
TCCAGGAGGCTAAAGCAATGTGCCGCGGTGAAGTCTGAAAGAGGGAAAGGTTGACCAGAAAGCATTAAACAAAAGTGGCAACATTTTTAAAAAATTGGCAAATGATTAACCAGAATCCCAAAAGAATGCTCAGAGACTAAGTCCCAAAGGGGAAATGGTTAACCAGAAGCTGGGGGAAATGGTTAACCAAAAGTTGCAAAAATGATTAAAAGGGGTGAAATGATTAACCAGGAGGCTGGAGCAATGTGCCGCGGTGAAGTCTGAAAGAGGGAAAGGTTGACCAGAAAGCATTAAACAAAAGTGGCAACATTTTTAAAAAATTGGCAAATGATTAACCAGAATCCCAAAAGAATGCTCAGAGACCAAGTCCCAAAGGGGAAATGGTTAACCAGAAGCTGGGGGAAATGGTTAACCAAAAGTTGCAAAAATGATTAAAAGGGGTGAAATGATTAACCAGGAGGCTAAAGCAATGTGCCGCGGTGAAGTCTGAAAGAGGGAAAGGTTGACCAGAAAGCATTAAACAAAAGCGGCAACATTTTTTAAAAATTGGCAAATGATTAACCAGAATCCCAAAAGAATGCTCAGAGACTAAGTCCCAAAGGGGAAATGGTTAACCAGAAGCTGGGTGAAATGGTTAACCAAAAGTTGCAAAAATGATTAAAAGGGGTGAAATGATCAACCAGAAGTCGAAAATAATGTGCGGCGATGAAGTCCTAAGGGGCAAAAGTCACCCAGAAGGCAGGGAAATGATCAAACGAAAGCAGCCAAAAAATTATTAAAAGAGGGGAACTGATGAACCAAAAGATGAGAAACGGCCCGCAGAGACTAAGTCCAAAACGGGAACTGGTGAACCGGAAATGATTAACCAAAAACTAAGTCCGAAGAGGGAACTGGTAAACCAGAACTGAGTAACCCGATTTTTAAAATTAATTATAAATGGGGAAACGATTGAGCAAAAGGCGGAAATTAAGTCACAGGGACCATGTCCGAAAGGGCAAGAGGTTACCCCGTAGGGGGCATTCGTCAACTCAATCTGAAAACTTTGGAGGCAAATCTGACCAAAATGCGGAAATCGGACCACACCGCGAGGGGCGCCATTCGACGGGGCAGGGTTAGACGCGTCGAACGGTACCTGAAGGTCCCGGCTGCGACACGTGAGTCCGGAGATATGGCCAGTCAAAGTCTGATGGGAGGTACCGAAGCCGAAAAATCGAAACGCGTTTGCGGCGATTCGGTGTCAGAGAGTCGGTCACGAATTCAAATTCGTCCCGCTGATTCGCCAATTGCCAGCCGGTTCCGGGGGGATTGGCGGGGTACCTGCAGGATAGTAAGAGGTGGCATGTCGAGACTTAGCCTGTTTACCAGACTTGTGTCTAGCGCCTCCAGGTCTGCAGAGACCGACCCGGGCTGCCGCCCAACCGACTTTTAAGCCTTTTGGGAGTGGGAATTTTTCCCATTTTTCCCCATTTTTCGGGTTTTTTGGTCGGGCTTGAAAACGGCGGCCCCGAGGCCTCCCGGGGCTGGCGGGCTTCGGCTCCCTTGCGAGAGGGTCCGAATTCCACCCGTTTAAGCCCAGAAAGGAGTTCGGAAGTCAGTCGGTCGAGGGAACCCCTTCGGAAGTCCGACGGGGATGGATTCGGCCGGCGTTTCGGATCTCCGGTCAGAGGATTCCCCCCCTGGGCGGGGGGGTGCGAGTAGCTGCCGGCAAACGGTCCCTTGCACTTGTGGCACAAAAAGTCCGAGCACAGGTTAATGAGTTGGCCGCGGAAGCCCCTATGCCGAAATGAGAAAGCCCCCGTTGCGGGGATTTAGTGACGCATCTGCGGCCGGAGGTGGGAGGCCGTCCTGCCGAATTGACACTTGTCATTCGGGCACCTAGGGATTGGTCGGGTACCCGGAGATTTTCGAGAACACGATTTTCAGAGCTTTCTCTGACAGCCCAGGTGCACTTTAAGAGTGCCTGAAAAAGTGACACTTGGCAAAAGGCTCTCAATTTCAAAGCGGAGACCTTTACAAGAGCACTCGGAAGTCACCTGTCAGCATTTAAAGCTA
>NW_027139788.1:72500-80000 GCF_035084215.1 Heptranchias perlo | reverse complement strand
GGCTGCAAACCACTTTCCGCCGCCTCCCTCCGCGGGCGTGAGACCGACGGTCGTCGGGTTTAGTTCCGCGGCTAGAGCAGGACGAGGGGCAGCGAACGGTACCGGAACGAACCCGGTCGCACACCGGGAAGTCGAGTGCCGGGTCTCGAAACGGAGCCGGGTCGGCCCAGTTTAAAACGGAGAAGAGAGTGCTGCCCTCTGCGGGTGAAAACATGGAAGTACGTTGGTTAATGATTTCCAGTTCACCCCGCTTGGTCAGGCCCACTCGGAGGCGGATAACTCCGGAACGCCGAGGCCGATTTCCTGCGGGTATGGCTCGTTGCGTGCGGCAGGAGGCGGCGCAGCGTTCGGTACCGAGCACTCGGAGGTGCGGTGCTGCCCGCCGGAGTGACAGCGAAAGGCTGCGCACCGCTTTCCGCCTGCTAACTCGGCGTCCGTGAGACCGACCGACTCCGCTTTAGCACCGGAGCTAGAGTGGGGCAAGGGGCACCGAAGGGTACCGGAACGATGACGTTCGCACACCGGGAAGTCGAGTGCCGGGCCGCCGAAAGCGAGCAGGGTGCCACCGCTCGGGGCCCCGGTTTGTCCGTCCCACCCGGAGGCCCATATCTCCGGAAGACACAGGCCGATTTCCACCGGGTATGGCTCGTTGTGTGCGGCCGGACCAGGCGCAGCGGACGGTACCGAGCACTCGGAGGTCGGGCGCTGCCCGCCGGAGGTACAGCGAAAGGCTGCAAACCACTTTCCGCCGCCTCCCTCCGCGGGCGTGAGACCGACGGTCGTCGGGTTTGTTTCCGCGGCTAGAGCAGGACGAGGGGCAGCGAACGGTACCGGAAGGAACCCGGTCGCACACCGGGAAGTCGACTAGCGGGCCGCCGAAAGCGAGCACGGGGCCCCGGTTTGTCCGTCCCACCCGGAGGCCCATATCTCTGGAAGGCACAGGCCGATTTCCACCGGGTATGGCTCGTTGTGTGCGGCCGGACCAGGCGCAGCGGACGGTACCGAGCACTCGGAGGTCGGGCGCTGCCCGCCGGAGGTACAGCGAAAGGCTGCAAACCACTTTCCGCCACCTCCCTCCGCGGGCGTGAGACCGACGGTCGTCGGGTTTGTTTCCGCGGCTAGAGCAGGACGAGGGGCAGCGAACGGTACCGGAACGAACCCGGTCGCACACCGGGAAGTCGACCAGCGGGCCGCCGAAAGCGTGCTCGGGTCCCCGGTTTGTCTGTCCCACCCGGAGGCTGAATATCTGAGGAAGTCCGAGGCCGATTTCCTCCGGCTAACTCGGCGGGCAATGTGTCCCCCCCACCATCTTCGGCTGATTACCGTGGCTGGACCGGATCAAGGAGCAACGGAACCGTGCCAGAACGACGTCGGTCGGACGGCGTGAACTGATAGTGCCGAGGCCGGAAACCGAGCCGGAAATGTGCACCGATTTATTGGTCCCACTCGCAGGCCCATATCTCCGGAAGGCCGAGGCCGATTTCCTCCGGGTATGGTTCGCTGCGTGCAGCCGGAAGGGGAGCAGCGGACGGCACTGAGCAGCCGGAGGTGCGGCGCTGCCCGCCGGAGCTGCAAGCGAAAGGCTGCGCACCGCTTTCCGCTGGTTAACTCGGCAGGCCGTCAGGCCGACCGACTCCGCTTCAGCACGGGAGCTAGAGTCGGGCAAGGGGCACCGAAGGGTACCGGAAGGATCACGTTCGGACACCGGGAAGTCGAGTGCCGGGCCGCCGAAAGCGAGCTCGGGGCCCCGGTTTGTCCGTCCCACCCGGAGGCCCATATCTCGAGAAGGCACAGGCCGATTTCCTCCGGGTTTGGCTCGCTGCGTGCGGCCGGACGAGGTGCAGCGAACGGTACCGAGCACTCGGAGGTGCGGCGCTGCCCGCCGGAGGTACAGCGAAAGGCTGCAAACCGCTTTCCGCCTCCTCTCCCCTCGGGCGTGAGACCGACGGTCGTCTGGTTTGCTTCCGCGGCAAGAGCAGGACGAGGGGCACCGAGCGGTACCAGAACGAACCCGGTCGCACACCGGGATGTCGAGTGCCCGGCCCAAACCCGCTACCCCCCCCCCCCACCCGAAAGCGAGCCACGGTTTGTGGATTAAAAGTGAAGCGGCAAAGATTTGTAAAACAGCGTGAAATGATGAACCAGAAGCCCAAAGTAATGGTGGGAATAAAAGTTCCGAAATGTGAAATGGTGAACCAGAAGTTGTGTGAACTGTTTAACCCAAAGTGGCAAAAATGGATTAAAAGGGGTGAAATGATCGACCGCAAAGCAGGGCAAGCATTAAACAAAAGCAGCAGCATTTTTTAAAAAGGGACAAATGGTTTACCAGAATCCCAAAAGAATGCTCAGAGACTTAAGTGCCAAAGGGGCAAATGGTTAACCAGAAGCTGGGTGAACTGCTTAACCCAAAGTGGGAAAAAGGATAAAAAAGGGGTGAACTGATCAACCAGAAGTCGACAACAATGTGCGGCGATTAAGTCTGAAAGAGGGAAAGGTTGACCGGAAAGCAGGGAAATGATTAAACAAAAGCAGAAAAATTCAGTAAAAAGGGGCAAGTGGTGAACCAGAAGTTGGGTGAACTGCTTAACCAAAAGTGGGAAAGAGGATTAAAAGGGGAGAAATGTTGAACCAGATGTCGAAAACAATGCGCGGCGATGAAGTCTGAAAGAGGAAAAGGTTGACCGCAAAGCAGGGAAAGGATTAAACAGAAGCAGCAATATCTTTTAAAAAGGGACAAATGGTGAACCAGAATCCCAAAAGAATGCTCAGAGACTTAAGTCCCAAAGGGGCAAATGGTTAACCAGAAGCTGGGTGAACTGTTTAACCAAAAGTGGGAAAAAGGATTAAAATGTTGTGAAATGATTAACCAGAAGGCGAAAGCAAAGTGCGGCGGCGAAGTCCTAAAGGGGAAAAGGTTGACCATAAAGCAGGGAAATGATTAAACAAAAGCAGAAAAATTCAGTAAGAAGGGGCAAATGGTTAACCAGAAGTTGGGTGAACTGCTTAACCAAAAGTGGGAAAGAGGATTAAAAGGGGAGAAATGTTGAACCAGATGTCGAAAACAATGCGCGGCGATGAAGTCTGAAAGAGGAATAGGTCGACCGCAAAGCAGGGAAATGATTAAACAAAAGCAGAAAAATTCAGTAAAAAGGGGCAAATGGTGAACCAGAAGCTGGGTGAACTGCTTAACCAAAAGTGGGAAAAAGGATTAAAAGGGGAGAAATGTTGAACCAGATGTCGAAAACAAGGTGCGGCGATGAAGTCTGAAAGAGGAATAGGTCGACCGCAAAGCAGGGAAAGGTTTAATCAAAAGCAGCAATATCTTTTAAAAAGGGACAAATGGTGAACCAGAATCACAAAAGAATGCTCAGAGACTTAAGTCCCAAAGGGGAAATGGTTAACCAGTAGCTGGGTGAACTGTCCAACCCAAAGTGGGAAAAAGGATTAAAAGGGGTGAAATGATTAACCAGAAGGCGAAAGCAAAGTGCGGCGGCGAAGTCGTAAGGGGAAAAGGTTGACCAGAAAGCAGGGAAAGCATTAAACAAAAGCGGCAACATTTTTAAAAAAGTGGCAAATGGTTAACCAGAATCCCAAAAGAATGCTCAGAGACTTAAGTCCCAAAGGGGAAATGGTTAACCAGAAGCTGGGTGAACTGGTGAACCAAAAGTGGGAAAAAGGATTAAAAGGGGAGAAATGTTTAACCAGAAGGCAAAAGCAAAGTGCGGCGGCGAAGTCCAAAAGGGGAAAAGGTTGACAAGAAAGCAGGGAAATGATTAAACCAAAGCGGAAAAATTCAGTATAATGGGGCAAATGGTTAACCAGAAGCTGGGTGAAATGGTTAACCGAAAGTGGCAAAAAAAGATTTAAAGGGGAAAAATGATTAACCAGAAGTCGACAACAATGCGCGGCGATGAAGTCTGAAAGGGGAAAAGGTTGACCACATAGCAGGGAAACGATTAAACAAAAGCGGCAACATTTTTAAAAAAGTGGCAAATGATTAACCAGAATCCCAAAAGAATGCTCAGAGACTAAGTCCCAAAGGGGAAATGGTTAACCAGAAGCTGGGGGAAATGGTTAACCAAAAGTTGCAAAAATGATTAAAAGGGGTGAAATGATTAACCAGGAGGCTAAAGCAATGTGCCGCGGTGAAGTCTGAAAGAGGGAAAGGTTGACCAGAAAGCATTAAACAAAAGCGGCAACATTTTTTAAAAATTGGCAAATGATTAACCAGAATCCCAAAAGAATGCTCAGAGACTAAGTCCCATAGGGGAAATGGTTAACCAGAAGCTGGGGGAAATGGTTAACCAAAAGTTGCAAAAATGATTAAAAGGGGTGAAATGATTAACCAGAATTCGAAAATAATGTGCGGCGATGAAGTCCTAAAGGGGAAAAGTTTGACCACAAAGCAGGGAAAGCATTAAACAAAAGCGGCAACATTTTTTAAAAATTGGCAAATGATTAACCAGAATCCCAAAAGAATGCTCAGAGACTAAGTCCCAAAGGGGAAATGGTTAACCAGAAGCTGGGGGAAATGGTTAACCAAAAGTTGCAAAAATGATTAAAAGGGGTGAAATGATTAACCAGGAGGCTAAAGCAATGTGCCGCGGTGAAGTCTGAAAGAGGGAAAGGTTGACCAGAAAGCATTAAACAAAAGCGGCAACATTTTTTAAAAATTGGCAAATGATTAACCAGAATCCCAAAAGAATGCTCAGAGACTAAGTCCCAAAGGGGAAATGGTTAACCAGAAGCTGGGGGAAATGGTTAACCAAAAGTTGCAAAAATGATTAAAAGGGGTGAAATGATTAACCAGGAGGCTAAAGCAATGTGCCGCGGTGAAGTCTGAAAGAGGGAAAGGTTGACCAGAAAGCATTAAACAAAAGCGGCAACATTTTTAAAAAAGTGGCAAATGATTAACCAGAATCCCAAAAGAATGCTCAGAGACTGAGTCCCAAAGGGGAAATGGTTAACCAGAAGCTGGGGGAAATGGTTAACCAAAAGTTGCAAAAATGATTAAAAGGGGTGAAATGATTAACCAGGAGGCTAAAGCAATGTGCCGCGGTGAAGTCTGAAAGAGGGAAAGGTTGACCAGAAAGCATTAAACAAAAGCGGCAACATTTTTTAAAAAGTGGCAAATGATTAACCAGAATCCCAAAAGAATGCTCAGAGACTAAGTCCCAAAGGGGAAATGGTTAACCAGAAGCTGGGGGAAATGGTTAACCAAAAGTTGCAAAAATGATTAAAAGGGGTGAAATGATTAACCAGGAGGCTAAAGCAATGTGCCGCGGTGAAGTCTGAAAGAGGGAAAGGTTGACCAGAAAGCATTAAACAAAAGCGGCAACATTTTTTAAAAATTGGCAAATGATTAACCAGAATTCCAAAAGAATGCTCAGAGACTAAGTCCCAAAGGGGAAATGGTTAACCAGAAGCTGGGGGAAATGGTTAACCAAAAGTTGCAAAAATGATTAAAAGGGGTGAAATGATTAACCAGGAGGCTGAAGCAATGTGCCGCGGTGAAGTCTGAAAGAGGGAAAGGTTGACCAGAAAGCATTAAACAAAAGTGGCAACATTTTTAAAAAATTGGCAAATGATTAACCAGAATCCCAAAAGAATGCTCAGAGACCAAGTCCCAAAGGGGAAATGGTTAACCAGAAGCTGGGGGAAATGGTTAACCAAAAGTTGCAAAAATGATTAAAAGGGGTGAAATGATTAACCAGGAGGCTAAAGCAATGTGCCGCGGTGAAGTCTGAAAGAGGGAAAGGTTGACCAGAAAGCATTAAACAAAAGCGGCAACATTTTTTAAAAATTGGCAAATGATTAACCAGAATCCCAAAAGAATGCTCAGAGACTAAGTCCCAAAGGGGAAATGGTTAACCAGAAGCTGGGGGAAATGGTTAACCAAAAGTTGCAAAAATGATTAAAAGGGGTGAAATGATTAACCAGGAGGCTGAAGCAATGTGCCGCGGTGAAGTCTGAAAGAGGGAAAGGTTGACCAGAAAGCATTAAACAAAAGTGGCAACATTTTTTAAAAATTGGCAAATGATTAACCAGAATCCCAAAAGAATGCTCAGAGACTAAGTCCCAAAGGGGAAATGGTTAACCAGAAGCTGGGGGAAATGGTTAACCAAAAGTTGCAAAAATGATTAAAAGGGGTGAAATGATTAACCAGGAGGCTAAAGCAATGTGCCGCGGTGAAGTCTGAAAGAGGGAAAGGTTGACCAGAAAGCATTAAACAAAAGTGGCAACATTTTTAAAAAATTGGCAAATGATTAACCAGAATCCCAAAAGAATGCTCAGAGACTAAGTCCCAAAGGGGAAATGGTTAACCAGAAGCTGGGGGAAATGGTTAACCAAAAGTTGCAAAAATGATTAAAAGGGGTGAAATGATTAACCAGGAGGCTGGAGCAATGTGCCGCGGTGAAGTCTGAAAGAGGGAAAGGTTGACCAGAAAGCATTAAACAAAAGTGGCAACATTTTTAAAAAATTGGCAAATGATTAACCAGAATCCCAAAAGAATGCTCAGAGACCAAGTCCCAAAGGGGAAATGGTTAACCAGAAGCTGGGGGAAATGGTTAACCAAAAGTTGCAAAAATGATTAAAAGGGGTGAAATGATTAACCAGGAGGCTAAAGCAATGTGCCGCGGTGAAGTCTGAAAGAGGGAAAGGTTGACCAGAAAGCATTAAACAAAAGCGGCAACATTTTTTAAAAATTGGCAAATGATTAACCAGAATCCCAAAAGAATGCTCAGAGACTAAGTCCCAAAGGGGAAATGGTTAACCAGAAGCTGGGTGAAATGGTTAACCAAAAGTTGCAAAAATGATTAAAAGGGGTGAAATGATCAACCAGAAGTCGAAAATAATGTGCGGCGATGAAGTCCTAAGGGGCAAAAGTCACCCAGAAGGCAGGGAAATGATCAAACGAAAGCAGCCAAAAAATTATTAAAAGAGGGGAACTGATGAACCAAAAGATGAGAAACGGCCCGCAGAGACTAAGTCCAAAACGGGAACTGGTGAACCGGAAATGATTAACCAAAAACTAAGTCCGAAGAGGGAACTGGTAAACCAGAACTGAGTAACCCGATTTTTAAAATTAATTATAAATGGGGAAACGATTGAGCAAAAGGCGGAAATTAAGTCACAGGGACCATGTCCGAAAGGGCAAGAGGTTACCCCGTAGGGGGCATTCGTCAACTCAATCTGAAAACTTTGGAGGCAAATCTGACCAAAATGCGGAAATCGGACCACACCGCGAGGGGCGCCATTCGACGGGGCAGGGTTAGACGCGTCGAACGGTACCTGAAGGTCCCGGCTGCGACACGTGAGTCCGGAGATATGGCCAGTCAAAGTCTGATGGGAGGTACCGAAGCCGAAAAATCGAAACGCGTTTGCGGCGATTCGGTGTCAGAGAGTCGGTCACGAATTCAAATTCGTCCCGCTGATTCGCCAATTGCCAGCCGGTTCCGGGGGGATTGGCGGGGTACCTGCAGGATAGTAAGAGGTGGC
>NW_027139788.1:50000-60000 GCF_035084215.1 Heptranchias perlo | reverse complement strand
AGGCGGCGCAGCGTACGGTACCGAGCACTCGGAGATGCGGTGCTGCCCGCCGGAGTGACAGCGAAAGGCTGCGCACCGCTTTCCGCCTGGTAACTCGGCGTCCGTGAGACCGACCGACTCCGCTTTAGCACCGGAGCTAGAGTGGGGCAAGGGGCACCGAAGGGTACCGGAACGATCACGTTCGCATACCGGGAAGTCGAGTGCCGGGCCGCTGAAAGCGAGCAGGGTGCCACCGCTCGGGGCCCCGGTTTGTCCGTCCCACCCGGAGGCCCATATCTCCGGAAGGCACAGGCCGATTTCCTCCGGGTATGGCTCGTTGCGTGCGGCCGGACCAGGCGCAGCGGACGGTACCGAGCACTCGGAGGTCCGGCGCTGCCCGCCGGAGGTACAGCGAAAGGCTGCAAACCACTTTCCGCCGCCTCCCTCCGCGGGCGTGAGACCGACGGTCGTCGGGTTTGGTTCCGCGGCTAGAGCAGGACGAGGGGCAGCGAACGGTACTGGAAGGAACCCGGTCGCACACCGGGAAGTCGACTAGCGGGCCGCCGAAAGCGAGCTCGGGGCCCCGGTTTGTCCGTCCCACCCGGAGGCCCATATCTCCGGAAGGCACAGGCCGATTTCCACCGGGTATGGCTCGTTGTGTGCGGCCGGACCAGGCGCAGCGGACGGTACCGAGCACTCGGAGGTCGGGCGCTGCCCGCCGGAGGTACAGCGAAAGGCTGCAAACCACTTTCCGCCGCCTCCCTCCGCGGGCGTGAGACCGACGGTCGTCGGGTTTAGTTCCGCGGCTAGAGCAGGACGAGGGGCAGCGAACGGTACCGGAACGAACCCGGTCGCACACCGGGAAGTCGAGTGCCGGGTCTCGAAACGGAGCCGGGTCGGCCCAGTTTAAAACGGAGAAGAGAGTGCTGCCCTCTGCGGGTGAAAACATGGAAGTACGTTGGTTAATGATTTCCAGTTCACCCCGCTTGGTCAGGCCCACTCGGAGGCGGATAACTCCGGAACGCCGAGGCCGATTTCCTGCGGGTATGGCTCGTTGCGTGCGGCAGGAGGCGGCGCAGCGTTCGGTACCGAGCACTCGGAGGTGCGGTGCTGCCCGCCGGAGTGACAGCGAAAGGCTGCGCACCGCTTTCCGCCTGCTAACTCGGCGTCCGTGAGACCGACCGACTCCGCTTTAGCACCGGAGCTAGAGTGGGGCAAGGGGCACCGAAGGGTACCGGAACGATGACGTTCGCACACCGGGAAGTCGAGTGCCGGGCCGCCGAAAGCGAGCAGGGTGCCACCGCTCGGGGCCCCGGTTTGTCCGTCCCACCCGGAGGCCCATATCTCCGGAAGACACAGGCCGATTTCCACCGGGTATGGCTCGTTGTGTGCGGCCGGACCAGGCGCAGCGGACGGTACCGAGCACTCGGAGGTCGGGCGCTGCCCGCCGGAGGTACAGCGAAAGGCTGCAAACCACTTTCCGCCGCCTCCCTCCGCGGGCGTGAGACCGACGGTCGTCGGGTTTGTTTCCGCGGCTAGAGCAGGACGAGGGGCAGCGAACGGTACCGGAAGGAACCCGGTCGCACACCGGGAAGTCGACTAGCGGGCCGCCGAAAGCGAGCACGGGGCCCCGGTTTGTCCGTCCCACCCGGAGGCCCATATCTCTGGAAGGCACAGGCCGATTTCCACCGGGTATGGCTCGTTGTGTGCGGCCGGACCAGGCGCAGCGGACGGTACCGAGCACTCGGAGGTCGGGCGCTGCCCGCCGGAGGTACAGCGAAAGGCTGCAAACCACTTTCCGCCACCTCCCTCCGCGGGCGTGAGACCGACGGTCGTCGGGTTTGTTTCCGCGGCTAGAGCAGGACGAGGGGCAGCGAACGGTACCGGAACGAACCCGGTCGCACACCGGGAAGTCGACCAGCGGGCCGCCGAAAGCGTGCTCGGGTCCCCGGTTTGTCTGTCCCACCCGGAGGCTGATATCTGAGGAAGTCCGAGGCCGATTTCCTCCGGCTAACTCGGCGGGCAATGTGTCCCCCCCACCATCTTCGGCTGATTACCGTGGCTGGACCGGATCAAGGAGCAACGGAACCGTGCCAGAACGACGTCGGTCGGACGGCGTGAACTGATAGTGCCGAGGCCGGAAACCGAGCCGGAAATGTGCACCGATTTATTGGTCCCACTCGCAGGCCCATATCTCCGGAAGGCCGAGGCCGATTTCCTCCGGGTATGGTTCGCTGCGTGCAGCCGGAAGGGGAGCAGCGGACGGCACTGAGCAGCCGGAGGTGCGGCGCTGCCCGCCGGAGCTGCAAGCGAAAGGCTGCGCACCGCTTTCCGCTGGTTAACTCGGCAGGCCGTCAGGCCGACCGACTCCGCTTCAGCACGGGAGCTAGAGTCGGGCAAGGGGCACCGAAGGGTACCGGAAGGATCACGTTCGGACACCGGGAAGTCGAGTGCCGGGCCGCCGAAAGCGAGCTCGGGGCCCCGGTTTGTCCGTCCCACCCGGAGGCCCATATCTCGAGAAGGCACAGGCCGATTTCCTCCGGGTTTGGCTCGCTGCGTGCGGCCGGACGAGGTGCAGCGAACGGTACCGAGCACTCGGAGGTGCGGCGCTGCCCGCCGGAGGTACAGCGAAAGGCTGCAAACCGCTTTCCGCCTCCTCTCCCCTCGGGCGTGAGACCGACGGTCGTCTGGTTTGCTTCCGCGGCAAGAGCAGGACGAGGGGCACCGAGCGGTACCAGAACGAACCCGGTCGCACACCGGGATGTCGAGTGCCCGGCCCAAACCCGCTACCCCCCCCCCCACCCGAAAGCGAGCCACGGTTTGTGGATTAAAAGTGAAGCGGCAAAGATTTGTAAAACAGCGTGAAATGATGAACCAGAAGCCCAAAGTAATGGTGGGAATAAAAGTTCCGAAATGTGAAATGGTGAACCAGAAGTTGTGTGAACTGTTTAACCCAAAGTGGCAAAAATGGATTAAAAGGGGTGAAATGATCGACCGCAAAGCAGGGCAAGCATTAAACAAAAGCAGCAGCATTTTTTAAAAAGGGACAAATGGTTTACCAGAATCCCAAAAGAATGCTCAGAGACTTAAGTGCCAAAGGGGCAAATGGTTAACCAGAAGCTGGGTGAACTGCTTAACCCAAAGTGGGAAAAAGGATAAAAAAGGGGTGAACTGATCAACCAGAAGTCGACAACAATGTGCGGCGATTAAGTCTGAAAGAGGGAAAGGTTGACCGGAAAGCAGGGAAATGATTAAACAAAAGCAGAAAAATTCAGTAAAAAGGGGCAAGTGGTGAACCAGAAGTTGGGTGAACTGCTTAACCAAAAGTGGGAAAGAGGATTAAAAGGGGAGAAATGTTGAACCAGATGTCGAAAACAATGCGCGGCGATGAAGTCTGAAAGAGGAAAAGGTTGACCGCAAAGCAGGGAAAGGATTAAACAGAAGCAGCAATATCTTTTAAAAAGGGACAAATGGTGAACCAGAATCCCAAAAGAATGCTCAGAGACTTAAGTCCCAAAGGGGCAAATGGTTAACCAGAAGCTGGGTGAACTGTTTAACCAAAAGTGGGAAAAAGGATTAAAATGTTGTGAAATGATTAACCAGAAGGCGAAAGCAAAGTGCGGCGGCGAAGTCCTAAAGGGGAAAAGGTTGACCATAAAGCAGGGAAATGATTAAACAAAAGCAGAAAAATTCAGTAAGAAGGGGCAAATGGTTAACCAGAAGTTGGGTGAACTGCTTAACCAAAAGTGGGAAAGAGGATTAAAAGGGGAGAAATGTTGAACCAGATGTCGAAAACAATGCGCGGCGATGAAGTCTGAAAGAGGAATAGGTCGACCGCAAAGCAGGGAAATGATTAAACAAAAGCAGAAAAATTCAGTAAAAAGGGGCAAATGGTGAACCAGAAGCTGGGTGAACTGCTTAACCAAAAGTGGGAAAAAGGATTAAAAGGGGAGAAATGTTGAACCAGATGTCGAAAACAAGGTGCGGCGATGAAGTCTGAAAGAGGAATAGGTCGACCGCAAAGCAGGGAAAGGTTTAATCAAAAGCAGCAATATCTTTTAAAAAGGGACAAATGGTGAACCAGAATCACAAAAGAATGCTCAGAGACTTAAGTCCCAAAGGGGAAATGGTTAACCAGTAGCTGGGTGAACTGTCCAACCCAAAGTGGGAAAAAGGATTAAAAGGGGTGAAATGATTAACCAGAAGGCGAAAGCAAAGTGCGGCGGCGAAGTCGTAAGGGGAAAAGGTTGACCAGAAAGCAGGGAAAGCATTAAACAAAAGCGGCAACATTTTTAAAAAAGTGGCAAATGGTTAACCAGAATCCCAAAAGAATGCTCAGAGACTTAAGTCCCAAAGGGGAAATGGTTAACCAGAAGCTGGGTGAACTGGTGAACCAAAAGTGGGAAAAAGGATTAAAAGGGGAGAAATGTTTAACCAGAAGGCAAAAGCAAAGTGCGGCGGCGAAGTCCAAAAGGGGAAAAGGTTGACAAGAAAGCAGGGAAATGATTAAACCAAAGCGGAAAAATTCAGTATAATGGGGCAAATGGTTAACCAGAAGCTGGGTGAAATGGTTAACCGAAAGTGGCAAAAAAAGATTTAAAGGGGAAAAATGATTAACCAGAAGTCGACAACAATGCGCGGCGATGAAGTCTGAAAGGGGAAAAGGTTGACCACATAGCAGGGAAACGATTAAACAAAAGCGGCAACATTTTTAAAAAAGTGGCAAATGATTAACCAGAATCCCAAAAGAATGCTCAGAGACTAAGTCCCAAAGGGGAAATGGTTAACCAGAAGCTGGGGGAAATGGTTAACCAAAAGTTGCAAAAATGATTAAAAGGGGTGAAATGATTAACCAGGAGGCTAAAGCAATGTGCCGCGGTGAAGTCTGAAAGAGGGAAAGGTTGACCAGAAAGCATTAAACAAAAGCGGCAACATTTTTTAAAAATTGGCAAATGATTAACCAGAATCCCAAAAGAATGCTCAGAGACTAAGTCCCATAGGGGAAATGGTTAACCAGAAGCTGGGGGAAATGGTTAACCAAAAGTTGCAAAAATGATTAAAAGGGGTGAAATGATTAACCAGAATTCGAAAATAATGTGCGGCGATGAAGTCCTAAAGGGGAAAAGTTTGACCACAAAGCAGGGAAAGCATTAAACAAAAGCGGCAACATTTTTTAAAAATTGGCAAATGATTAACCAGAATCCCAAAAGAATGCTCAGAGACTAAGTCCCAAAGGGGAAATGGTTAACCAGAAGCTGGGGGAAATGGTTAACCAAAAGTTGCAAAAATGATTAAAAGGGGTGAAATGATTAACCAGGAGGCTAAAGCAATGTGCCGCGGTGAAGTCTGAAAGAGGGAAAGGTTGACCAGAAAGCATTAAACAAAAGCGGCAACATTTTTTAAAAATTGGCAAATGATTAACCAGAATCCCAAAAGAATGCTCAGAGACTAAGTCCCAAAGGGGAAATGGTTAACCAGAAGCTGGGGGAAATGGTTAACCAAAAGTTGCAAAAATGATTAAAAGGGGTGAAATGATTAACCAGGAGGCTAAAGCAATGTGCCGCGGTGAAGTCTGAAAGAGGGAAAGGTTGACCAGAAAGCATTAAACAAAAGCGGCAACATTTTTAAAAAAGTGGCAAATGATTAACCAGAATCCCAAAAGAATGCTCAGAGACTGAGTCCCAAAGGGGAAATGGTTAACCAGAAGCTGGGGGAAATGGTTAACCAAAAGTTGCAAAAATGATTAAAAGGGGTGAAATGATTAACCAGGAGGCTAAAGCAATGTGCCGCGGTGAAGTCTGAAAGAGGGAAAGGTTGACCAGAAAGCATTAAACAAAAGCGGCAACATTTTTTAAAAAGTGGCAAATGATTAACCAGAATCCCAAAAGAATGCTCAGAGACTAAGTCCCAAAGGGGAAATGGTTAACCAGAAGCTGGGGGAAATGGTTAACCAAAAGTTGCAAAAATGATTAAAAGGGGTGAAATGATTAACCAGGAGGCTAAAGCAATGTGCCGCGGTGAAGTCTGAAAGAGGGAAAGGTTGACCAGAAAGCATTAAACAAAAGCGGCAACATTTTTTAAAAATTGGCAAATGATTAACCAGAATTCCAAAAGAATGCTCAGAGACTAAGTCCCAAAGGGGAAATGGTTAACCAGAAGCTGGGGGAAATGGTTAACCAAAAGTTGCAAAAATGATTAAAAGGGGTGAAATGATTAACCAGGAGGCTGAAGCAATGTGCCGCGGTGAAGTCTGAAAGAGGGAAAGGTTGACCAGAAAGCATTAAACAAAAGTGGCAACATTTTTAAAAAATTGGCAAATGATTAACCAGAATCCCAAAAGAATGCTCAGAGACCAAGTCCCAAAGGGGAAATGGTTAACCAGAAGCTGGGGGAAATGGTTAACCAAAAGTTGCAAAAATGATTAAAAGGGGTGAAATGATTAACCAGGAGGCTAAAGCAATGTGCCGCGGTGAAGTCTGAAAGAGGGAAAGGTTGACCAGAAAGCATTAAACAAAAGCGGCAACATTTTTTAAAAATTGGCAAATGATTAACCAGAATCCCAAAAGAATGCTCAGAGACTAAGTCCCAAAGGGGAAATGGTTAACCAGAAGCTGGGGGAAATGGTTAACCAAAAGTTGCAAAAATGATTAAAAGGGGTGAAATGATTAACCAGGAGGCTGAAGCAATGTGCCGCGGTGAAGTCTGAAAGAGGGAAAGGTTGACCAGAAAGCATTAAACAAAAGTGGCAACATTTTTTAAAAATTGGCAAATGATTAACCAGAATCCCAAAAGAATGCTCAGAGACTAAGTCCCAAAGGGGAAATGGTTAACCAGAAGCTGGGGGAAATGGTTAACCAAAAGTTGCAAAAATGATTAAAAGGGGTGAAATGATTAACCAGGAGGCTAAAGCAATGTGCCGCGGTGAAGTCTGAAAGAGGGAAAGGTTGACCAGAAAGCATTAAACAAAAGTGGCAACATTTTTAAAAAATTGGCAAATGATTAACCAGAATCCCAAAAGAATGCTCAGAGACTAAGTCCCAAAGGGGAAATGGTTAACCAGAAGCTGGGGGAAATGGTTAACCAAAAGTTGCAAAAATGATTAAAAGGGGTGAAATGATTAACCAGGAGGCTGGAGCAATGTGCCGCGGTGAAGTCTGAAAGAGGGAAAGGTTGACCAGAAAGCATTAAACAAAAGTGGCAACATTTTTAAAAAATTGGCAAATGATTAACCAGAATCCCAAAAGAATGCTCAGAGACCAAGTCCCAAAGGGGAAATGGTTAACCAGAAGCTGGGGGAAATGGTTAACCAAAAGTTGCAAAAATGATTAAAAGGGGTGAAATGATTAACCAGGAGGCTAAAGCAATGTGCCGCGGTGAAGTCTGAAAGAGGGAAAGGTTGACCAGAAAGCATTAAACAAAAGCGGCAACATTTTTTAAAAATTGGCAAATGATTAACCAGAATCCCAAAAGAATGCTCAGAGACTAAGTCCCAAAGGGGAAATGGTTAACCAGAAGCTGGGTGAAATGGTTAACCAAAAGTTGCAAAAATGATTAAAAGGGGTGAAATGATCAACCAGAAGTCGAAAATAATGTGCGGCGATGAAGTCCTAAGGGGCAAAAGTCACCCAGAAGGCAGGGAAATGATCAAACGAAAGCAGCCAAAAAATTATTAAAAGAGGGGAACTGATGAACCAAAAGATGAGAAACGGCCCGCAGAGACTAAGTCCAAAACGGGAACTGGTGAACCGGAAATGATTAACCAAAAACTAAGTCCGAAGAGGGAACTGGTAAACCAGAACTTAGTAACCCGATTTTTAAAATTAATTATAAATGGGGAAACGATTGAGCAAAAGGCGGAAATTAAGTCACAGGGACCATGTCCGAAAGGGCAAGAGGTTACCCCGTAGGGGGCATTCGTCAACTCAATCTGAAAACTTTGGAGGCAAATCTGACCAAAATGCGGAAATCGGACCACACCGCGAGGGGCGCCATTCGACGGGGCAGGGTTAGACGCGTCGAACGGTACCTGAAGGTCCCGGCTGCGACACGTGAGTCCGGAGATATGGCCAGTCAAAGTCTGATGGGAGGTACCGAAGCCGAAAAATCGAAACGCGTTTGCGGCGATTCGGTGTCAGAGAGTCGGTCACGAATTCAAATTCGTCCCGCTGATTCGCCAATTGCCAGCCGGTTCCGGGGGGATTGGCGGGGTACCTGCAGGATAGTAAGAGGTGGCATGTCGAGACTTAGCCTGTTTACCAGACTTGTGTCTAGCGCCTCCAGGTCTGCAGAGACCGACCCGGGCTGCCGCCCAACCGACTTTTAAGCCTTTTGGGAGTGGGAATTTTTCCCATTTTTCCCCATTTTTCGGGTTTTTTGGTCGGGCTTGAAAACGGCGGCCCCGAGGCCTCCCGGGGCTGGCGGGCTTCGGCTCCCTTGCGAGAGGGTCCGAATTCCACCCGTTTAAGCCCAGAAAGGAGTTCGGAAGTCAGTCGGTCGAGGGAACCCCTTCGGAAGTCCGACGGGGATGGATTCGGCCGGCGTTTCGGATCTCCGGTCAGAGGATTCCCCCCCTGGGCGGGGGGGTGCGAGTAGCTGCCGGCAAACGGTCCCTTGCACTTGTGGCACAAAAAGTCCGAGCACAGGTTAATGAGTTGGCCGCGGAAGCCCCTATGCCGAAATGAGAAAGCCCCCGTTGCGGGGATTTAGTGACGCATCTGCGGCCGGAGGTGGGAGGCCGTCCTGCCGAATTGACACTTGTCATTCGGGCACCTAGGGATTGGTCGGGTACCCGGAGATTTTCGAGAACACGATTTTCAGAGCTTTCTCTGACAGCCCAGGTGCACTTTAAGAGTGCCTGAAAAAGTGACACTTGGCAAAAGGCTCTCAATTTCAAAGCGGAGACCTTTACAAGAGCACTCGGAAGTCACCTGTCAGCATTTAAAGCTACATCAGGCGGCAATTTTCGAACTCTTTGTCAGTCTGAAATCGTGTTGAGCCTCGACAGCGTCGGGCTCAGGCAGGAGGAGCTTGCCAGCAGAGAGAGGCTCACCATGGATTGCTGGTGGATGCTTTTCGAAAACATATACACATTATATTATATTATAATAATATAAAGAAAAAAAAGAGTTTCTCAAAATCTCTGTGACACTTTGCAGATTTTTTTGAAAGCCAATAAAGAGAACTCTTTAACTTGAAAGTCACCTGTGCCGGCATAGCGATGACTTTTAAAACAGGTTGACACTTTCGAGCCGCGGCGGCTCTGAATCACCCCAGACACCAAGTGTGTTTGTGGGCAAGGCACCGCGGCCGGTGGGCTGCTTTTATAATAACGGGCACGCAGACTTTTTGAGAGGAATCGGTACTCTCTTCCGATCGATTTGGCGACTCGCGTCCGACATGGGAGGGCCCGAGCGGTCCAGCCAAGGCTGGTGTTCAGGCTCGTCAGGTTCCTCTCTCTGTCCCAAGTGGCAGACGGACAGTTTTAAAAGTCAGTGGGTTTTGTCGGCACGACTCTCCTGTTCACCCGCTGGCGTATTGCTCTCTTGTGAGGCCGAGAAGTCCACCTGTGTTGTCTAACAGAGGTCCGATTCAAGCTCCAGAGCCTGGGTGTCTGCCGTCTCGAGTGGAGCGGGAATGTGCACAGCAAGTCCCGTTCTGGTAGCTGAACACGAGATTTCTCTAGCAACTGAGCACCAAAACACGTCACCCTTTTAGAGCTGGAGGGCTGAGTGTGTGCATGTATCTTGAACGCTATGGTTTGCAAACTCCAGTCGGACCTGGCACACCAACCTCTCCCCTGTCACGGGCAGGGGGGGGAAGGCCATGTGTGCCCAGCAGACACGACGAAGGCGGCTAGAAAGGGTCACTGTAGCTTAACCACCCAAGCGTGTCCGTGACCTTAACGGTCTGTGCCTGGCAAAAGGTGGGCTCCTTTCGACTTTTGTTTGTTGCTGGCTGTCTGTCATGCATTACCGCTTGCAAGCCCAGGTTGGAACCGGCGCCAACCTCCCTCGTCATGGTG
>NW_027139788.1:30000-40000 GCF_035084215.1 Heptranchias perlo | reverse complement strand
GCGCAGCGTACGGTACCGAGCACTGGGAGGTGCGGTGCTGCCCGCCGGAGTGACAGCGAAAGGCTGCGCACCGCTTTCCGCCTGGTAACTCGGCGTCCGTGAGACCGACCGACTCCGCTTTATCGCCGGAGCTAGAGTGGGGCAAGGGGCACGGTTGAGTACCGGAAGGATGACGTTCGCACACGGGGAAGTCGAGTGCCGGGCCGCTGAAAGCGAGCAGGGTGCCACCGACTCTTCGGGCCCACTCGGAGGCTGATATCTCAGGAAGGCCGAGGCCGATTTCCTCCGGGTATGGCTCGTTGCGTGCGGCAGGAGGAGGCGCAGCGTACGGTACAGAGCACTGGGAGGTGCGATGCTGCCCGCCGGAGTGACAGCGAAAGGCTGCGCACCGCTTTCCGCCTGCTAACTCGGCGTCCGTGAGACCGACCGACTTCGCTTTACCGCCGGAGCTAGAGTGGGGCAAGGGGCACGGTTGGGTACCGGAACGATCACGTTCGCACACCGGGAAGTCGAGTGCCGGGTCTCGAAACGGAGCCGGGTCAGCCCAATTTAAAACGGAGAATAGAGTGCTGCCCTCTGCGGGTGAAAACCTGGAAGTACGTTGGTTAATGATTTCCAGTTCACCCCGCTTGGTCAGGCCCACTCGGAGGCGGATAACTCCGGAACGCCGAGGCCGATTTCCTCCGGGTATGGCTCGTTGCGTGCGGCAGGAGGCGGCGCAGCGTACGGTACCGAGCACTCGGAGATGCGGTGCTGCCCGCCGGAGTGACAGCGAAAGGCTGCGCACCGCTTTCCGCCTGGTAACTCGGCGTCCGTGAGACCGACCGACTCCGCTTTAGCACCGGAGCTAGAGTGGGGCAAGGGGCACCGAAGGGTACCGGAACGATCACGTTCGCATACCGGGAAGTCGAGTGCCGGGCCGCTGAAAGCGAGCAGGGTGCCACCGCTCGGGGCCCCGGTTTGTCCGTCCCACCCGGAGGCCCATATCTCCGGAAGGCACAGGCCGATTTCCTCCGGGTATGGCTCGTTGCGTGCGGCCGGACCAGGCGCAGCGGACGGTACCGAGCACTCGGAGGTCCGGCGCTGCCCGCCGGAGGTACAGCGAAAGGCTGCAAACCACTTTCCGCCGCCTCCCTCCGCGGGCGTGAGACCGACGGTCGTCGGGTTTGGTTCCGCGGCTAGAGCAGGACGAGGGGCAGCGAACGGTACTGGAAGGAACCCGGTCGCACACCGGGAAGTCGACTAGCGGGCCGCCGAAAGCGAGCTCGGGGCCCCGGTTTGTCCGTCCCACCCGGAGGCCCATATCTCCGGAAGGCACAGGCCGATTTCCACCGGGTATGGCTCGTTGTGTGCGGCCGGACCAGGCGCAGCGGACGGTACCGAGCACTCGGAGGTCGGGCGCTGCCCGCCGGAGGTACAGCGAAAGGCTGCAAACCACTTTCCGCCGCCTCCCTCCGCGGGCGTGAGACCGACGGTCGTCGGGTTTAGTTCCGCGGCTAGAGCAGGACGAGGGGCAGCGAACGGTACCGGAACGAACCCGGTCGCACACCGGGAAGTCGAGTGCCGGGTCTCGAAACGGAGCCGGGTCGGCCCAGTTTAAAACGGAGAAGAGAGTGCTGCCCTCTGCGGGTGAAAACATGGAAGTACGTTGGTTAATGATTTCCAGTTCACCCCGCTTGGTCAGGCCCACTCGGAGGCGGATAACTCCGGAACGCCGAGGCCGATTTCCTGCGGGTATGGCTCGTTGCGTGCGGCAGGAGGCGGCGCAGCGTTCGGTACCGAGCACTCGGAGGTGCGGTGCTGCCCGCCGGAGTGACAGCGAAAGGCTGCGCACCGCTTTCCGCCTGCTAACTCGGCGTCCGTGAGACCGACCGACTCCGCTTTAGCACCGGAGCTAGAGTGGGGCAAGGGGCACCGAAGGGTACCGGAACGATGACGTTCGCACACCGGGAAGTCGAGTGCCGGGCCGCCGAAAGCGAGCAGGGTGCCACCGCTCGGGGCCCCGGTTTGTCCGTCCCACCCGGAGGCCCATATCTCCGGAAGACACAGGCCGATTTCCACCGGGTATGGCTCGTTGTGTGCGGCCGGACCAGGCGCAGCGGACGGTACCGAGCACTCGGAGGTCGGGCGCTGCCCGCCGGAGGTACAGCGAAAGGCTGCAAACCACTTTCCGCCGCCTCCCTCCGCGGGCGTGAGACCGACGGTCGTCGGGTTTGTTTCCGCGGCTAGAGCAGGACGAGGGGCAGCGAACGGTACCGGAAGGAACCCGGTCGCACACCGGGAAGTCGACTAGCGGGCCGCCGAAAGCGAGCACGGGGCCCCGGTTTGTCCGTCCCACCCGGAGGCCCATATCTCTGGAAGGCACAGGCCGATTTCCACCGGGTATGGCTCGTTGTGTGCGGCCGGACCAGGCGCAGCGGACGGTACCGAGCACTCGGAGGTCGGGCGCTGCCCGCCGGAGGTACAGCGAAAGGCTGCAAACCACTTTCCGCCACCTCCCTCCGCGGGCGTGAGACCGACGGTCGTCGGGTTTGTTTCCGCGGCTAGAGCAGGACGAGGGGCAGCGAACGGTACCGGAACGAACCCGGTCGCACACCGGGAAGTCGACCAGCGGGCCGCCGAAAGCGTGCTCGGGTCCCCGGTTTGTCTGTCCCACCCGGAGGCTGATATCTGAGGAAGTCCGAGGCCGATTTCCTCCGGCTAACTCGGCGGGCAATGTGTCCCCCCCACCATCTTCGGCTGATTACCGTGGCTGGACCGGATCAAGGAGCAACGGAACCGTGCCAGAACGACGTCGGTCGGACGGCGTGAACTGATAGTGCCGAGGCCGGAAACCGAGCCGGAAATGTGCACCGATTTATTGGTCCCACTCGCAGGCCCATATCTCCGGAAGGCCGAGGCCGATTTCCTCCGGGTATGGTTCGCTGCGTGCAGCCGGAAGGGGAGCAGCGGACGGCACTGAGCAGCCGGAGGTGCGGCGCTGCCCGCCGGAGCTGCAAGCGAAAGGCTGCGCACCGCTTTCCGCTGGTTAACTCGGCAGGCCGTCAGGCCGACCGACTCCGCTTCAGCACGGGAGCTAGAGTCGGGCAAGGGGCACCGAAGGGTACCGGAAGGATCACGTTCGGACACCGGGAAGTCGAGTGCCGGGCCGCCGAAAGCGAGCTCGGGGCCCCGGTTTGTCCGTCCCACCCGGAGGCCCATATCTCGAGAAGGCACAGGCCGATTTCCTCCGGGTTTGGCTCGCTGCGTGCGGCCGGACGAGGTGCAGCGAACGGTACCGAGCACTCGGAGGTGCGGCGCTGCCCGCCGGAGGTACAGCGAAAGGCTGCAAACCGCTTTCCGCCTCCTCTCCCCTCGGGCGTGAGACCGACGGTCGTCTGGTTTGCTTCCGCGGCAAGAGCAGGACGAGGGGCACCGAGCGGTACCAGAACGAACCCGGTCGCACACCGGGATGTCGAGTGCCCGGCCCAAACCCGCTACCCCCCCCCCCACCCGAAAGCGAGCCACGGTTTGTGGATTAAAAGTGAAGCGGCAAAGATTTGTAAAACAGCGTGAAATGATGAACCAGAAGCCCAAAGTAATGGTGGGAATAAAAGTTCCGAAATGTGAAATGGTGAACCAGAAGTTGTGTGAACTGTTTAACCCAAAGTGGCAAAAATGGATTAAAAGGGGTGAAATGATCGACCGCAAAGCAGGGCAAGCATTAAACAAAAGCAGCAGCATTTTTTAAAAAGGGACAAATGGTTTACCAGAATCCCAAAAGAATGCTCAGAGACTTAAGTGCCAAAGGGGCAAATGGTTAACCAGAAGCTGGGTGAACTGCTTAACCCAAAGTGGGAAAAAGGATAAAAAAGGGGTGAACTGATCAACCAGAAGTCGACAACAATGTGCGGCGATTAAGTCTGAAAGAGGGAAAGGTTGACCGGAAAGCAGGGAAATGATTAAACAAAAGCAGAAAAATTCAGTAAAAAGGGGCAAGTGGTGAACCAGAAGTTGGGTGAACTGCTTAACCAAAAGTGGGAAAGAGGATTAAAAGGGGAGAAATGTTGAACCAGATGTCGAAAACAATGCGCGGCGATGAAGTCTGAAAGAGGAAAAGGTTGACCGCAAAGCAGGGAAAGGATTAAACAGAAGCAGCAATATCTTTTAAAAAGGGACAAATGGTGAACCAGAATCCCAAAAGAATGCTCAGAGACTTAAGTCCCAAAGGGGCAAATGGTTAACCAGAAGCTGGGTGAACTGTTTAACCAAAAGTGGGAAAAAGGATTAAAATGTTGTGAAATGATTAACCAGAAGGCGAAAGCAAAGTGCGGCGGCGAAGTCCTAAAGGGGAAAAGGTTGACCATAAAGCAGGGAAATGATTAAACAAAAGCAGAAAAATTCAGTAAGAAGGGGCAAATGGTTAACCAGAAGTTGGGTGAACTGCTTAACCAAAAGTGGGAAAGAGGATTAAAAGGGGAGAAATGTTGAACCAGATGTCGAAAACAATGCGCGGCGATGAAGTCTGAAAGAGGAATAGGTCGACCGCAAAGCAGGGAAATGATTAAACAAAAGCAGAAAAATTCAGTAAAAAGGGGCAAATGGTGAACCAGAAGCTGGGTGAACTGCTTAACCAAAAGTGGGAAAAAGGATTAAAAGGGGAGAAATGTTGAACCAGATGTCGAAAACAAGGTGCGGCGATGAAGTCTGAAAGAGGAATAGGTCGACCGCAAAGCAGGGAAAGGTTTAATCAAAAGCAGCAATATCTTTTAAAAAGGGACAAATGGTGAACCAGAATCACAAAAGAATGCTCAGAGACTTAAGTCCCAAAGGGGAAATGGTTAACCAGTAGCTGGGTGAACTGTCCAACCCAAAGTGGGAAAAAGGATTAAAAGGGGTGAAATGATTAACCAGAAGGCGAAAGCAAAGTGCGGCGGCGAAGTCGTAAGGGGAAAAGGTTGACCAGAAAGCAGGGAAAGCATTAAACAAAAGCGGCAACATTTTTAAAAAAGTGGCAAATGGTTAACCAGAATCCCAAAAGAATGCTCAGAGACTTAAGTCCCAAAGGGGAAATGGTTAACCAGAAGCTGGGTGAACTGGTGAACCAAAAGTGGGAAAAAGGATTAAAAGGGGAGAAATGTTTAACCAGAAGGCAAAAGCAAAGTGCGGCGGCGAAGTCCAAAAGGGGAAAAGGTTGACAAGAAAGCAGGGAAATGATTAAACCAAAGCGGAAAAATTCAGTATAATGGGGCAAATGGTTAACCAGAAGCTGGGTGAAATGGTTAACCGAAAGTGGCAAAAAAAGATTTAAAGGGGAAAAATGATTAACCAGAAGTCGACAACAATGCGCGGCGATGAAGTCTGAAAGGGGAAAAGGTTGACCACATAGCAGGGAAACGATTAAACAAAAGCGGCAACATTTTTAAAAAAGTGGCAAATGATTAACCAGAATCCCAAAAGAATGCTCAGAGACTAAGTCCCAAAGGGGAAATGGTTAACCAGAAGCTGGGGGAAATGGTTAACCAAAAGTTGCAAAAATGATTAAAAGGGGTGAAATGATTAACCAGGAGGCTAAAGCAATGTGCCGCGGTGAAGTCTGAAAGAGGGAAAGGTTGACCAGAAAGCATTAAACAAAAGCGGCAACATTTTTTAAAAATTGGCAAATGATTAACCAGAATCCCAAAAGAATGCTCAGAGACTAAGTCCCATAGGGGAAATGGTTAACCAGAAGCTGGGGGAAATGGTTAACCAAAAGTTGCAAAAATGATTAAAAGGGGTGAAATGATTAACCAGAATTCGAAAATAATGTGCGGCGATGAAGTCCTAAAGGGGAAAAGTTTGACCACAAAGCAGGGAAAGCATTAAACAAAAGCGGCAACATTTTTTAAAAATTGGCAAATGATTAACCAGAATCCCAAAAGAATGCTCAGAGACTAAGTCCCAAAGGGGAAATGGTTAACCAGAAGCTGGGGGAAATGGTTAACCAAAAGTTGCAAAAATGATTAAAAGGGGTGAAATGATTAACCAGGAGGCTAAAGCAATGTGCCGCGGTGAAGTCTGAAAGAGGGAAAGGTTGACCAGAAAGCATTAAACAAAAGCGGCAACATTTTTTAAAAATTGGCAAATGATTAACCAGAATCCCAAAAGAATGCTCAGAGACTAAGTCCCAAAGGGGAAATGGTTAACCAGAAGCTGGGGGAAATGGTTAACCAAAAGTTGCAAAAATGATTAAAAGGGGTGAAATGATTAACCAGGAGGCTAAAGCAATGTGCCGCGGTGAAGTCTGAAAGAGGGAAAGGTTGACCAGAAAGCATTAAACAAAAGCGGCAACATTTTTAAAAAAGTGGCAAATGATTAACCAGAATCCCAAAAGAATGCTCAGAGACTGAGTCCCAAAGGGGAAATGGTTAACCAGAAGCTGGGGGAAATGGTTAACCAAAAGTTGCAAAAATGATTAAAAGGGGTGAAATGATTAACCAGGAGGCTAAAGCAATGTGCCGCGGTGAAGTCTGAAAGAGGGAAAGGTTGACCAGAAAGCATTAAACAAAAGCGGCAACATTTTTTAAAAAGTGGCAAATGATTAACCAGAATCCCAAAAGAATGCTCAGAGACTAAGTCCCAAAGGGGAAATGGTTAACCAGAAGCTGGGGGAAATGGTTAACCAAAAGTTGCAAAAATGATTAAAAGGGGTGAAATGATTAACCAGGAGGCTAAAGCAATGTGCCGCGGTGAAGTCTGAAAGAGGGAAAGGTTGACCAGAAAGCATTAAACAAAAGCGGCAACATTTTTTAAAAATTGGCAAATGATTAACCAGAATTCCAAAAGAATGCTCAGAGACTAAGTCCCAAAGGGGAAATGGTTAACCAGAAGCTGGGGGAAATGGTTAACCAAAAGTTGCAAAAATGATTAAAAGGGGTGAAATGATTAACCAGGAGGCTGAAGCAATGTGCCGCGGGGAAGTCTGAAAGAGGCAAAGGTTGACCAGAAAGCATTAAACAAAAGTGGCAACATTTTTTAAAAATTGGCAAATGATTAACCAGAATCCCAAAAGAATGCTCAGAGACTAAGTCCCAAAGGGGAAATGGTTAACCAGAAGCTGGGGGAAATGGTTAACCAAAAGTTGCAAAAATGATTAAAAGGGGTGAAATGATTAACCAGGAGGCTAAAGCAATGTGCCGCGGTGAAGTCTGAAAGAGGGAAAGGTTGACCAGAAAGCATTAAACAAAAGTGGCAACATTTTTAAAAAATTGGCAAATGATTAACCAGAATCCCAAAAGAATGCTCAGAGACTAAGTCCCAAAGGGGAAATGGTTAACCAGAAGCTGGGGGAAATGGTTAACCAAAAGTTGCAAAAATGATTAAAAGGGGTGAAATGATTAACCAGGAGGCTGAAGCAATGTGCCGCGGTGAAGTCTGAAAGAGGGAAAGGTTGACCAGAAAGCATTAAACAAAAGTGGCAACATTTTTTAAAAATTGGCAAATGATTAACCAGAATCCCAAAAGAATGCTCAGAGACTAAGTCCCAAAGGGGAAATGGTTAACCAGAAGCTGGGGGAAATGGTTAACCAAAAGTTGCAAAAATGATTAAAAGGGGTGAAATGATTAACCAGGAGGCTGAAGCAATGTGCCGCGGTGAAGTCTGAAAGAGGGAAAGGTTGACCAGAAAGCATTAAACAAAAGTGGCAACATTTTTAAAAAATTGGCAAATGATTAACCAGAATCCCAAAAGAATGCTCAGAGACCAAGTCCCAAAGGGGAAATGGTTAACCAGAAGCTGGGGGAAATGGTTAACCAAAAGTTGCAAAAATGATTAAAAGGGGTGAAATGATTAACCAGGAGGCTAAAGCAATGTGCCGCGGTGAAGTCTGAAAGAGGGAAAGGTTGACCAGAAAGCATTAAACAAAAGCGGCAACATTTTTTAAAAATTGGCAAATGATTAACCAGAATCCCAAAAGAATGCTCAGAGACTAAGTCCCAAAGGGGAAATGGTTAACCAGAAGCTGGGGGAAATGGTTAACCAAAAGTTGCAAAAATGATTAAAAGGGGTGAAATGATTAACCAGGAGGCTGAAGCAATGTGCCGCGGTGAAGTCTGAAAGAGGGAAAGGTTGACCAGAAAGCATTAAACAAAAGTGGCAACATTTTTTAAAAATTGGCAAATGATTAACCAGAATCCCAAAAGAATGCTCAGAGACTAAGTCCCAAAGGGGAAATGGTTAACCAGAAGCTGGGGGAAATGGTTAACCAAAAGTTGCAAAAATGATTAAAAGGGGTGAAATGATTAACCAGGAGGCTAAAGCAATGTGCCGCGGTGAAGTCTGAAAGAGGGAAAGGTTGACCAGAAAGCATTAAACAAAAGTGGCAACATTTTTAAAAAATTGGCAAATGATTAACCAGAATCCCAAAAGAATGCTCAGAGACTAAGTCCCAAAGGGGAAATGGTTAACCAGAAGCTGGGGGAAATGGTTAACCAAAAGTTGCAAAAATGATTAAAAGGGGTGAAATGATTAACCAGGAGGCTGGAGCAATGTGCCGCGGTGAAGTCTGAAAGAGGGAAAGGTTGACCAGAAAGCATTAAACAAAAGTGGCAACATTTTTTAAAAATTGGCAAATGATTAACCAGAATCCCAAAAGAATGCTCAGAGACTAAGTCCCAAAGGGGAAATGGTTAACCAGAAGCTGGGGGAAATGGTTAACCAAAAGTTGCAAAAATGATTAAAAGGGGTGAAATGATTAACCAGGAGGCTGAAGCAATGTGCCGCGGTGAAGTCTGAAAGAGGGAAAGGTTGACCAGAAAGCATTAAACAAAAGTGGCAACATTTTTAAAAAATTGGCAAATGATTAACCAGAATCCCAAAAGAATGCTCAGAGACCAAGTCCCAAAGGGGAAATGGTTAACCAGAAGCTGGGGGAAATGGTTAACCAAAAGTTGCAAAAATGATTAAAAGGGGTGAAATGATTAACCAGGAGGCTAAAGCAATGTGCCGCGGTGAAGTCTGAAAGAGGGAAAGGTTGACCAGAAAGCATTAAACAAAAGCGGCAACATTTTTTAAAAATTGGCAAATGATTAACCAGAATCCCAAAAGAATGCTCAGAGACTAAGTCCCAAAGGGGAAATGGTTAACCAGAAGCTGGGTGAAATGGTTAACCAAAAGTTGCAAAAATGATTAAAAGGGGTGAAATGATCAACCAGAAGTCGAAAATAATGTGCGGCGATGAAGTCCTAAGGGGCAAAAGTCACCCAGAAGGCAGGGAAATGATCAAACGAAAGCAGCCAAAAAATTATTAAAAGAGGGGAACTGATGAACCAAAAGATGAGAAACGGCCCGCAGAGACTAAGTCCAAAACGGGAACTGGTGAACCGGAAATGATTAACCAAAAACTAAGTCCGAAGAGGGAACTGGTAAACCAGAACTGAGTAACCCGATTTTTAAAATTAATTATAAATGGGGAAACGATTGAGCAAAAGGCGGAAATTAAGTCACAGGGACCATGTCCGAAAGGGCAAGAGGTTACCCCGTAGGGGGCATTCGTCAACTCAATCTGAAAAATTTGGAGGCAAATCTGACCAAAATGCGGAAATCGGACCACACCGCGAGGGGCGCCATTCGACGGGGCAGGGTTAGACGCGTCGAACGGTACCTGAAGGTCCCGGCTGCGACACGTGAGTCCGGAGATATGGCCAGTCAAAGTCTGATGGGAGGTACCGAAGCCGAAAAATCGAAACGCGTTTGCGGCGATTCGGTGTCAGAGAGTCGGTCACGAATTCAAATTCGTCCCGCTGATTCGCCAATTGCCAGCCGGTTCCGGGGGGATTGGCGGGGTACCTGCAGGATAGTAAGAGGTGGCATGTCGAGACTTAGCCTGTTTACCAGACTTGTGTCTAGCGCCTCCAGGTCTGCAGAGACCGACCCGGGCTGCCGCCCAACCGACTTTTAAGCCTTTTGGGAGTGGGAATTTTTCCCATTTTTCCCCATTTTTCGGGTTTTTTGGTCGGGCTTGAAAACGGCGGCCCCGAGGCC
>NW_027139788.1:7500-17500 GCF_035084215.1 Heptranchias perlo | reverse complement strand
GGCTGCAAACCACTTTCCGCCGCCTCCCTCCGCGGGCGTGAGACCGACGGTCGTCGGGTTTGGTTCCGCGGCTAGAGCAGGACGAGGGGCAGCGAACGGTACTGGAAGGAACCCGGTCGCACACCGGGAAGTCGACTAGCGGGCCGCCGAAAGCGAGCTCGGGGCCCCGGTTTGTCCGTCCCACCCGGAGGCCCATATCTCCGGAAGGCACAGGCCGATTTCCACCGGGTATGGCTCGTTGTGTGCGGCCGGACCAGGCGCAGCGGACGGTACCGAGCACTCGGAGGTCGGGCGCTGCCCGCCGGAGGTACAGCGAAAGGCTGCAAACCACTTTCCGCCGCCTCCCTCCGCGGGCGTGAGACCGACGGTCGTCGGGTTTAGTTCCGCGGCTAGAGCAGGACGAGGGGCAGCGAACGGTACCGGAACGAACCCGGTCGCACACCGGGAAGTCGAGTGCCGGGTCTCGAAACGGAGCCGGGTCGGCCCAGTTTAAAACGGAGAAGAGAGTGCTGCCCTCTGCGGGTGAAAACATGGAAGTACGTTGGTTAATGATTTCCAGTTCACCCCGCTTGGTCAGGCCCACTCGGAGGCGGATAACTCCGGAACGCCGAGGCCGATTTCCTGCGGGTATGGCTCGTTGCGTGCGGCAGGAGGCGGCGCAGCGTTCGGTACCGAGCACTCGGAGGTGCGGTGCTGCCCGCCGGAGTGACAGCGAAAGGCTGCGCACCGCTTTCCGCCTGCTAACTCGGCGTCCGTGAGACCGACCGACTCCGCTTTAGCACCGGAGCTAGAGTGGGGCAAGGGGCACCGAAGGGTACCGGAACGATGACGTTCGCACACCGGGAAGTCGAGTGCCGGGCCGCCGAAAGCGAGCAGGGTGCCACCGCTCGGGGCCCCGGTTTGTCCGTCCCACCCGGAGGCCCATATCTCCGGAAGACACAGGCCGATTTCCACCGGGTATGGCTCGTTGTGTGCGGCCGGACCAGGCGCAGCGGACGGTACCGAGCACTCGGAGGTCGGGCGCTGCCCGCCGGAGGTACAGCGAAAGGCTGCAAACCACTTTCCGCCGCCTCCCTCCGCGGGCGTGAGACCGACGGTCGTCGGGTTTGTTTCCGCGGCTAGAGCAGGACGAGGGGCAGCGAACGGTACCGGAAGGAACCCGGTCGCACACCGGGAAGTCGACTAGCGGGCCGCCGAAAGCGAGCACGGGGCCCCGGTTTGTCCGTCCCACCCGGAGGCCCATATCTCTGGAAGGCACAGGCCGATTTCCACCGGGTATGGCTCGTTGTGTGCGGCCGGACCAGGCGCAGCGGACGGTACCGAGCACTCGGAGGTCGGGCGCTGCCCGCCGGAGGTACAGCGAAAGGCTGCAAACCACTTTCCGCCACCTCCCTCCGCGGGCGTGAGACCGACGGTCGTCGGGTTTGTTTCCGCGGCTAGAGCAGGACGAGGGGCAGCGAACGGTACCGGAACGAACCCGGTCGCACACCGGGAAGTCGACCAGCGGGCCGCCGAAAGCGTGCTCGGGTCCCCGGTTTGTCTGTCCCACCCGGAGGCTGATATCTGAGGAAGTCCGAGGCCGATTTCCTCCGGCTAACTCGGCGGGCAATGTGTCCCCCCCACCATCTTCGGCTGATTACCGTGGCTGGACCGGATCAAGGAGCAACGGAACCGTGCCAGAACGACGTCGGTCGGACGGCGTGAACTGATAGTGCCGAGGCCGGAAACCGAGCCGGAAATGTGCACCGATTTATTGGTCCCACTCGCAGGCCCATATCTCCGGAAGGCCGAGGCCGATTTCCTCCGGGTATGGTTCGCTGCGTGCAGCCGGAAGGGGAGCAGCGGACGGCACTGAGCAGCCGGAGGTGCGGCGCTGCCCGCCGGAGCTGCAAGCGAAAGGCTGCGCACCGCTTTCCGCTGGTTAACTCGGCAGGCCGTCAGGCCGACCGACTCCGCTTCAGCACGGGAGCTAGAGTCGGGCAAGGGGCACCGAAGGGTACCGGAAGGATCACGTTCGGACACCGGGAAGTCGAGTGCCGGGCCGCCGAAAGCGAGCTCGGGGCCCCGGTTTGTCCGTCCCACCCGGAGGCCCATATCTCGAGAAGGCACAGGCCGATTTCCTCCGGGTTTGGCTCGCTGCGTGCGGCCGGACGAGGTGCAGCGAACGGTACCGAGCACTCGGAGGTGCGGCGCTGCCCGCCGGAGGTACAGCGAAAGGCTGCAAACCGCTTTCCGCCTCCTCTCCCCTCGGGCGTGAGACCGACGGTCGTCTGGTTTGCTTCCGCGGCAAGAGCAGGACGAGGGGCACCGAGCGGTACCAGAACGAACCCGGTCGCACACCGGGATGTCGAGTGCCCGGCCCAAACCCGCTACCCCCCCCCCCACCCGAAAGCGAGCCACGGTTTGTGGATTAAAAGTGAAGCGGCAAAGATTTGTAAAACAGCGTGAAATGATGAACCAGAAGCCCAAAGTAATGGTGGGAATAAAAGTTCCGAAATGTGAAATGGTGAACCAGAAGTTGTGTGAACTGTTTAACCCAAAGTGGCAAAAATGGATTAAAAGGGGTGAAATGATCGACCGCAAAGCAGGGCAAGCATTAAACAAAAGCAGCAGCATTTTTTAAAAAGGGACAAATGGTTTACCAGAATCCCAAAAGAATGCTCAGAGACTTAAGTGCCAAAGGGGCAAATGGTTAACCAGAAGCTGGGTGAACTGCTTAACCCAAAGTGGGAAAAAGGATAAAAAAGGGGTGAACTGATCAACCAGAAGTCGACAACAATGTGCGGCGATTAAGTCTGAAAGAGGGAAAGGTTGACCGGAAAGCAGGGAAATGATTAAACAAAAGCAGAAAAATTCAGTAAAAAGGGGCAAGTGGTGAACCAGAAGTTGGGTGAACTGCTTAACCAAAAGTGGGAAAGAGGATTAAAAGGGGAGAAATGTTGAACCAGATGTCGAAAACAATGCGCGGCGATGAAGTCTGAAAGAGGAAAAGGTTGACCGCAAAGCAGGGAAAGGATTAAACAGAAGCAGCAATATCTTTTAAAAAGGGACAAATGGTGAACCAGAATCCCAAAAGAATGCTCAGAGACTTAAGTCCCAAAGGGGCAAATGGTTAACCAGAAGCTGGGTGAACTGTTTAACCAAAAGTGGGAAAAAGGATTAAAATGTTGTGAAATGATTAACCAGAAGGCGAAAGCAAAGTGCGGCGGCGAAGTCCTAAAGGGGAAAAGGTTGACCATAAAGCAGGGAAATGATTAAACAAAAGCAGAAAAATTCAGTAAGAAGGGGCAAATGGTTAACCAGAAGTTGGGTGAACTGCTTAACCAAAAGTGGGAAAGAGGATTAAAAGGGGAGAAATGTTGAACCAGATGTCGAAAACAATGCGCGGCGATGAAGTCTGAAAGAGGAATAGGTCGACCGCAAAGCAGGGAAATGATTAAACAAAAGCAGAAAAATTCAGTAAAAAGGGGCAAATGGTGAACCAGAAGCTGGGTGAACTGCTTAACCAAAAGTGGGAAAAAGGATTAAAAGGGGAGAAATGTTGAACCAGATGTCGAAAACAAGGTGCGGCGATGAAGTCTGAAAGAGGAATAGGTCGACCGCAAAGCAGGGAAAGGTTTAATCAAAAGCAGCAATATCTTTTAAAAAGGGACAAATGGTGAACCAGAATCACAAAAGAATGCTCAGAGACTTAAGTCCCAAAGGGGAAATGGTTAACCAGTAGCTGGGTGAACTGTCCAACCCAAAGTGGGAAAAAGGATTAAAAGGGGTGAAATGATTAACCAGAAGGCGAAAGCAAAGTGCGGCGGCGAAGTCGTAAGGGGAAAAGGTTGACCAGAAAGCAGGGAAAGCATTAAACAAAAGCGGCAACATTTTTAAAAAAGTGGCAAATGGTTAACCAGAATCCCAAAAGAATGCTCAGAGACTTAAGTCCCAAAGGGGAAATGGTTAACCAGAAGCTGGGTGAACTGGTGAACCAAAAGTGGGAAAAAGGATTAAAAGGGGAGAAATGTTTAACCAGAAGGCAAAAGCAAAGTGCGGCGGCGAAGTCCAAAAGGGGAAAAGGTTGACAAGAAAGCAGGGAAATGATTAAACCAAAGCGGAAAAATTCAGTATAATGGGGCAAATGGTTAACCAGAAGCTGGGTGAAATGGTTAACCGAAAGTGGCAAAAAAAGATTTAAAGGGGAAAAATGATTAACCAGAAGTCGACAACAATGCGCGGCGATGAAGTCTGAAAGGGGAAAAGGTTGACCACATAGCAGGGAAACGATTAAACAAAAGCGGCAACATTTTTAAAAAAGTGGCAAATGATTAACCAGAATCCCAAAAGAATGCTCAGAGACTAAGTCCCAAAGGGGAAATGGTTAACCAGAAGCTGGGGGAAATGGTTAACCAAAAGTTGCAAAAATGATTAAAAGGGGTGAAATGATTAACCAGGAGGCTAAAGCAATGTGCCGCGGTGAAGTCTGAAAGAGGGAAAGGTTGACCAGAAAGCATTAAACAAAAGCGGCAACATTTTTTAAAAATTGGCAAATGATTAACCAGAATCCCAAAAGAATGCTCAGAGACTAAGTCCCATAGGGGAAATGGTTAACCAGAAGCTGGGGGAAATGGTTAACCAAAAGTTGCAAAAATGATTAAAAGGGGTGAAATGATTAACCAGAATTCGAAAATAATGTGCGGCGATGAAGTCCTAAAGGGGAAAAGTTTGACCACAAAGCAGGGAAAGCATTAAACAAAAGCGGCAACATTTTTTAAAAATTGGCAAATGATTAACCAGAATCCCAAAAGAATGCTCAGAGACTAAGTCCCAAAGGGGAAATGGTTAACCAGAAGCTGGGGGAAATGGTTAACCAAAAGTTGCAAAAATGATTAAAAGGGGTGAAATGATTAACCAGGAGGCTAAAGCAATGTGCCGCGGTGAAGTCTGAAAGAGGGAAAGGTTGACCAGAAAGCATTAAACAAAAGCGGCAACATTTTTTAAAAATTGGCAAATGATTAACCAGAATCCCAAAAGAATGCTCAGAGACTAAGTCCCAAAGGGGAAATGGTTAACCAGAAGCTGGGGGAAATGGTTAACCAAAAGTTGCAAAAATGATTAAAAGGGGTGAAATGATTAACCAGGAGGCTAAAGCAATGTGCCGCGGTGAAGTCTGAAAGAGGGAAAGGTTGACCAGAAAGCATTAAACAAAAGCGGCAACATTTTTAAAAAAGTGGCAAATGATTAACCAGAATCCCAAAAGAATGCTCAGAGACTGAGTCCCAAAGGGGAAATGGTTAACCAGAAGCTGGGGGAAATGGTTAACCAAAAGTTGCAAAAATGATTAAAAGGGGTGAAATGATTAACCAGGAGGCTAAAGCAATGTGCCGCGGTGAAGTCTGAAAGAGGGAAAGGTTGACCAGAAAGCATTAAACAAAAGCGGCAACATTTTTTAAAAAGTGGCAAATGATTAACCAGAATCCCAAAAGAATGCTCAGAGACTAAGTCCCAAAGGGGAAATGGTTAACCAGAAGCTGGGGGAAATGGTTAACCAAAAGTTGCAAAAATGATTAAAAGGGGTGAAATGATTAACCAGGAGGCTAAAGCAATGTGCCGCGGTGAAGTCTGAAAGAGGGAAAGGTTGACCAGAAAGCATTAAACAAAAGCGGCAACATTTTTTAAAAATTGGCAAATGATTAACCAGAATTCCAAAAGAATGCTCAGAGACTAAGTCCCAAAGGGGAAATGGTTAACCAGAAGCTGGGGGAAATGGTTAACCAAAAGTTGCAAAAATGATTAAAAGGGGTGAAATGATTAACCAGGAGGCTGAAGCAATGTGCCGCGGGGAAGTCTGAAAGAGGCAAAGGTTGACCAGAAAGCATTAAACAAAAGTGGCAACATTTTTTAAAAATTGGCAAATGATTAACCAGAATCCCAAAAGAATGCTCAGAGACTAAGTCCCAAAGGGGAAATGGTTAACCAGAAGCTGGGGGAAATGGTTAACCAAAAGTTGCAAAAATGATTAAAAGGGGTGAAATGATTAACCAGGAGGCTAAAGCAATGTGCCGCGGTGAAGTCTGAAAGAGGGAAAGGTTGACCAGAAAGCATTAAACAAAAGTGGCAACATTTTTAAAAAATTGGCAAATGATTAACCAGAATCCCAAAAGAATGCTCAGAGACTAAGTCCCAAAGGGGAAATGGTTAACCAGAAGCTGGGGGAAATGGTTAACCAAAAGTTGCAAAAATGATTAAAAGGGGTGAAATGATTAACCAGGAGGCTGAAGCAATGTGCCGCGGTGAAGTCTGAAAGAGGGAAAGGTTGACCAGAAAGCATTAAACAAAAGTGGCAACATTTTTTAAAAATTGGCAAATGATTAACCAGAATCCCAAAAGAATGCTCAGAGACTAAGTCCCAAAGGGGAAATGGTTAACCAGAAGCTGGGGGAAATGGTTAACCAAAAGTTGCAAAAATGATTAAAAGGGGTGAAATGATTAACCAGGAGGCTGAAGCAATGTGCCGCGGTGAAGTCTGAAAGAGGGAAAGGTTGACCAGAAAGCATTAAACAAAAGTGGCAACATTTTTAAAAAATTGGCAAATGATTAACCAGAATCCCAAAAGAATGCTCAGAGACCAAGTCCCAAAGGGGAAATGGTTAACCAGAAGCTGGGGGAAATGGTTAACCAAAAGTTGCAAAAATGATTAAAAGGGGTGAAATGATTAACCAGGAGGCTAAAGCAATGTGCCGCGGTGAAGTCTGAAAGAGGGAAAGGTTGACCAGAAAGCATTAAACAAAAGCGGCAACATTTTTTAAAAATTGGCAAATGATTAACCAGAATCCCAAAAGAATGCTCAGAGACTAAGTCCCAAAGGGGAAATGGTTAACCAGAAGCTGGGGGAAATGGTTAACCAAAAGTTGCAAAAATGATTAAAAGGGGTGAAATGATTAACCAGGAGGCTGAAGCAATGTGCCGCGGTGAAGTCTGAAAGAGGGAAAGGTTGACCAGAAAGCATTAAACAAAAGTGGCAACATTTTTTAAAAATTGGCAAATGATTAACCAGAATCCCAAAAGAATGCTCAGAGACTAAGTCCCAAAGGGGAAATGGTTAACCAGAAGCTGGGGGAAATGGTTAACCAAAAGTTGCAAAAATGATTAAAAGGGGTGAAATGATTAACCAGGAGGCTAAAGCAATGTGCCGCGGTGAAGTCTGAAAGAGGGAAAGGTTGACCAGAAAGCATTAAACAAAAGTGGCAACATTTTTAAAAAATTGGCAAATGATTAACCAGAATCCCAAAAGAATGCTCAGAGACTAAGTCCCAAAGGGGAAATGGTTAACCAGAAGCTGGGGGAAATGGTTAACCAAAAGTTGCAAAAATGATTAAAAGGGGTGAAATGATTAACCAGGAGGCTGGAGCAATGTGCCGCGGTGAAGTCTGAAAGAGGGAAAGGTTGACCAGAAAGCATTAAACAAAAGTGGCAACATTTTTTAAAAATTGGCAAATGATTAACCAGAATCCCAAAAGAATGCTCAGAGACTAAGTCCCAAAGGGGAAATGGTTAACCAGAAGCTGGGGGAAATGGTTAACCAAAAGTTGCAAAAATGATTAAAAGGGGTGAAATGATTAACCAGGAGGCTGAAGCAATGTGCCGCGGTGAAGTCTGAAAGAGGGAAAGGTTGACCAGAAAGCATTAAACAAAAGTGGCAACATTTTTAAAAAATTGGCAAATGATTAACCAGAATCCCAAAAGAATGCTCAGAGACCAAGTCCCAAAGGGGAAATGGTTAACCAGAAGCTGGGGGAAATGGTTAACCAAAAGTTGCAAAAATGATTAAAAGGGGTGAAATGATTAACCAGGAGGCTAAAGCAATGTGCCGCGGTGAAGTCTGAAAGAGGGAAAGGTTGACCAGAAAGCATTAAACAAAAGCGGCAACATTTTTTAAAAATTGGCAAATGATTAACCAGAATCCCAAAAGAATGCTCAGAGACTAAGTCCCAAAGGGGAAATGGTTAACCAGAAGCTGGGTGAAATGGTTAACCAAAAGTTGCAAAAATGATTAAAAGGGGTGAAATGATCAACCAGAAGTCGAAAATAATGTGCGGCGATGAAGTCCTAAGGGGCAAAAGTCACCCAGAAGGCAGGGAAATGATCAAACGAAAGCAGCCAAAAAATTATTAAAAGAGGGGAACTGATGAACCAAAAGATGAGAAACGGCCCGCAGAGACTAAGTCCAAAACGGGAACTGGTGAACCGGAAATGATTAACCAAAAACTAAGTCCGAAGAGGGAACTGGTAAACCAGAACTGAGTAACCCGATTTTTAAAATTAATTATAAATGGGGAAACGATTGAGCAAAAGGCGGAAATTAAGTCACAGGGACCATGTCCGAAAGGGCAAGAGGTTACCCCGTAGGGGGCATTCGTCAACTCAATCTGAAAAATTTGGAGGCAAATCTGACCAAAATGCGGAAATCGGACCACACCGCGAGGGGCGCCATTCGACGGGGCAGGGTTAGACGCGTCGAACGGTACCTGAAGGTCCCGGCTGCGACACGTGAGTCCGGAGATATGGCCAGTCAAAGTCTGATGGGAGGTACCGAAGCCGAAAAATCGAAACGCGTTTGCGGCGATTCGGTGTCAGAGAGTCGGTCACGAATTCAAATTCGTCCCGCTGATTCGCCAATTGCCAGCCGGTTCCGGGGGGATTGGCGGGGTACCTGCAGGATAGTAAGAGGTGGCATGTCGAGACTTAGCCTGTTTACCAGACTTGTGTCTAGCGCCTCCAGGTCTGCAGAGACCGACCCGGGCTGCCGCCCAACCGACTTTTAAGCCTTTTGGGAGTGGGAATTTTTCCCATTTTTCCCCATTTTTCGGGTTTTTTGGTCGGGCTTGAAAACGGCGGCCCCGAGGCCTCCCGGGGCTGGCGGGCTTCGGCTCCCTTGCGAGAGGGTCCGAATTCCACCCGTTTAAGCCCAGAAAGGAGTTCGGAAGTCAGTCGGTCGAGGGAACCCCTTCGGAAGTCCGACGGGGATGGATTCGGCCGGCGTTTCGGATCTCCGGTCAGAGGATTCCCCCCCTGGGCGGGGGGGTGCGAGTAGCTGCCGGCAAACGGTCCCTTGCACTTGTGGCACAAAAAGTCCGAGCACAGGTTAATGAGTTGGCCGCGGAAGCCCCTATGCCGAAATGAGAAAGCCCCCGTTGCGGGGATTTAGTGACGCATCTGCGGCCGGAGGTGGGAGGCCGTCCTGCCGAATTGACACTTGTCATTCGGGCACCTAGGGATTGGTCGGGTACCCGGAGATTTTCGAGAACACGATTTTCAGAGCTTTCTCTGACAGCCCAGGTGCACTTTAAGAGTGCCTGAAAAAGTGACACTTGGCAAAAGGCTCTCAATTTCAAAGCGGAGACCTTTACAAGAGCACTCGGAAGTCACCTGTCAGCATTTAAAGCTACATCAGGCGGCAATTTTCGAACTCTTTGTCAGTCTGAAATCGTGTTGAGCCTCGACAGCGTCGGGCTCAGGCAGGAGGAGCTTGCCAGCAGAGAGAGGCTCACCATGGATTGCTGGTGGATGCTTTTCGAAAACATATACACATTATATTATATTATAATAATATAAAGAAAAAAAAGAGTTTCTCAAAATCTCTGTGACACTTTGCAGATTTTTTTGAAAGCCAATAAAGAGAACTCTTTAACTTGAAAGTCACCTGTGCCGGCATAGCGATGACTTTTAAAACAGGTTGACACTTTCGAGCCGCGGCGGCTCTGAATCACCCCAGACACCAAGTGTGTTTGTGGGCAAGGCACCGCGGCCGGTGGGCTGCTTTTATAATAACGGGCACGCAGACTTTTTGAGAGGAATCGGTACTCTCTTCCGATCGATTTGGCGACTCGCGTCCGACATGGGAGGGCCCGAGCGGTCCAGCCAAGGCTGGTGTTCAGGCTCGTCAGGTTCCTCTCTGTCCCAAGTGGCAGACGGACAGTTTTAAAAGTCAGTGGGTTTTGTCGGCACGACTCTC